>NW_020954604.1:0-49559 GCF_900497805.2 Vombatus ursinus | reverse complement strand
CACACACACACACACACACACACACACACACACACACACACACACACGAGATAGTATAAATACTTTTAAACAAATGGATCCTTTTCCTTTTTCTCTGATCTCTTTGGGATATAAGCATAGTACTGATAACACTAAGGTTAAAGGGTATGAAACATTTATATTCCAGATCTATGTAGATGATAGAAATAGTGAAAAATACATTTATTTATATCCTTACCACACTCTCAGCATATTACATAAAATGATTCAATCACCATGTAGGGAATTCCCAAATATGAAAATTTCTTCCAACATCAAAGTTTTGTACCTTATCTATGACTTAATAAATAAGTTCTAAGGAGTTGCTTGAGGCAAGTAGATGAGAAGTCCTTGCCTAGGGTTAAACTACTTGTAAATAGGATTTAAATACAGAAGTAATATGTGATTGCCCGTCTTCTTAACTCTGAGTCCAGAATATTGTCCAGTATGCCACACTGGTTCTATGGAGGCAGAAGAAGTAGCAGTAGCAGCAGCTACACTGGCACAAAGCAAGAATAGTAGCAGTACCAGTAGTAATTTCCACTTCTATAGTCTTTTGAGTTTGCAAAGTGCCTCACATCCAGTAAGTGAACTCATTTTCTATCTGTAGCAATCCTATCAGACAGGATTTTCCCCATTTTACAAACAAGGCAAGGAAGACTGATATAATTCTTCCCATTTTTGAAGCAGGATTCAAATCCACTTGACTTGAATGAAATCTCGAATTTATCTAATTCTGAGTCTTTAATGTTTCGTTCAATTATTGTGTTACAATCTAGGACATGGGTGGGGAACCTAAGGCCTCAGGGTCACATGTGGCCTTCTAGGTCCTTGGGTGTGGCCTTTTCACTGAGTCCAAGTTTTACAGAAAATATTCTTTTATTAAGGGGATCTGTTCTGTGAAATTTGGATTCAGTCAAAGGGCCACACTTGAGGACCTAGGACATGTGGGCTCAAGGCTGCAGGTTCCCCACCCCTGAATTCTAGGTCTTTTTGTAATTCAGCAAATTTTTCACAATGAACTTGAATTTTATAGAATTTGGAATACATATCAAATAATGTTACTACTTTTTGATACTTCATATTACTTGCACAAAATCAGAACTTCTAGCAGCAAATAAAGAAACTAGCTAAGAAAGGTGCTTTTTGACATACTTATTCATTGAGGGTTGCTCTAACATGAAACCAGTTTGGTGAGGATAAAAACAAACAAACCAATGATAAGAGGAAAAAAAAAGATAGCCCAGAAATACTTCTATTCCTCAATGAGTCTGTGATCTCATCAATGAGAGTATTCTCTCTAATGATGCAGTTTACAATTCATCCACGCCCTCGCTGATTGTACAATCTTTGTCAATGTCTTTCTGTCCATTGACCTGAAAGGAGCCAGTCATGGTCCTTAGGGAATTACCCTCAATCTCACTATTACATGGATAGCAATAGAGCATGTGGGTAATCCCTTGGTTATCCCTTTTCCTCACTATGGGACTACTAGTCGAGCTTCGTTTATGGACATATACCTATATGCTAACATCCTTTATGCTACTTCTCCTTTACAATTTTTTATTGGTGATGTGTTTCCATTTGTTCACATGTACATTGTGCAACTTCCTGTTACATTTTTGGAGACCTTCAACCTGAATTCTTCAGAAGCTATGGTATTCTATGTCTTGTAGCCATAAAGTACCACTGAAGAATTATCTTTATTTTAATGAGCCTTTTATTCAGGTAAACACTTGGTGAACTAGCATTTTTGCTGAGGAAATCTAGCCAGTGACCCTTCTCCTCCTCTTTAATTATAGGTATAGGTATAATTCTAGGTATAGTTCATTGACCATTGGCATTATCAGTACAAGATTTATGTGCTAATAGAATATTTTATAGGTTGTATGGACAACTCAATGTCCTAAGTCTGGACAATAAGCAGTCTTCATCTCATTTAGGAAGTTCTGCAATGTTGCTGCAGGCCTTAATGTAATTAGCATAATTTCGCCAGCAAACTGGAGCATTTGAAGGACCCCACCATCTATAAAGAATCTGTCTTCCATTTGGACTCTGGGTAGAACATATTCCATAACAGTGGCAAACACATAGGACAAGCATAGGTCTTCATATTTTATACCTGATATAAGGGATTAGAGAGTTATTGAACAAAATCATCTCTATTGTTGCATATTCAAGGAATCTTGTATGATTTTTGATACATATATGGAAAACACTTTGGCAGATAAATGAATTTAAGATGGAATTTTGTTCCTATTGATCAAATGCTTGTTTATGGCAAACAGAACATAAACACAACATGATCCAGTATACACTGTACCACTTAGTGTTATTATAAAGGTATTGTATGTTAAAAAATGCTCTTACAGTTGCATAACTTCATCAAGGCTTCCTTCAATGTACATGTGGATTATTCTCATAGCAATTTTATAGAGATGGGAAAGTATAAACATTACTTGAAAGTAATGTTATAGATTATGAATTCAGATGACTCAAATTAAGCACTTCTCTTTAGCATGGATCACTTCTAAATATTGTACTTGTGTCTTCACAATCAAGTCATTCATTTTACTATGGACTACTGATCAAATGTCTTTTGTACTTGATATGGCTCAGTCACCATAACTAGGAGTCAGAAGAGTTAGATTCTCTGTCTCTAACAAACTGTCTAATATTAGACAAACCAATTACTTTTCAAAGAATGAATTTTCTTTATCTCAAAAATTATGGTGTTCCTCTCTAAGATCAGAGATTGTCTTGTAACTTTTATTCTACAGTGGGCATAACACGGTTCCATGTACACAATGGCACTCAATAAGAAAGTATTGATGGATCTAAGTTTTCTTTCAGCTCCGAAATTCTATGATCCTAGTATTATCTAATATTTCTTCCAGTTTAACCCCAAGCATCTAGGTATCTTTGTTGTATAGCTCATTTAAACTTGACTTTCACTATGAAAAATATGGGTCTTTCTGATTAGGCGTATTATAATTTACTCCTTTATTTACCTTACATTTATGAAGCAACTATTACACCTAAGATCAGTCAGTCAATGTTTAAGCATCTATTCTGTGCAAAGCACTGTAGTAAGTGCTGAAAGCTGAAAGATAGTTCCTGCCTTCAAGGAGCTCACATTCTAGTAGGGGAGATACCATGTAAAGAACTATGTACAAACCAATAGTAGAGATATTCTGGTGATATGATAAGGAATAAAATTAGGGGATTGGATTTAATGACAGTTTGGCTGTCATCTAACTCTGAATTCTAAAAGTATGGAATGTCTAAGCACTAGCTTGTGAATTGATTTAGATGATCCATCCCCAGTATGTAAGATATTTAACTAGTCTACATGAATCCAGTCTAGCTGCCAACATTGTAATTGAATTTATTCTTATTCCCACACATATATTTGCTTTAGCTCTTCTGCCTGAGTCAGGTACATGTTTACTTTTTCCACAAAACTTCATACTATAATAAAACTTAGCATTTTCCTAGTTCTGGCCCCCTTTTCTGTATTAATGGCAAATTCATTGGTGAACAAATGAAATTTCAATAGTTAAAAGTTATATAGTGGTAGAAAAACCATATTTCTAACCCTGTATTGATGGTTACACATATAGTGGGAAGGTCTGTAGATGGGCGTTTCCCACAATGTTTACATCTAAGGGATCCTTACTCAGGGGAGGAAATTATCTAGCCTATTATCTCTTGGAGGACTGTGAGTGAGCCGGCCACATGGTGATGGTATCCAAATAAGATTCTGATTGGATAAGGAATACCCATACTATAATAGACTTAACAAAAAAAATGAAGACAGTCTTGTGAAAAGGGAAATATGGATGTAGAGATGGTAATAGAAGAGTCACAAAATAAGACACTTGTCTTTGACACCCTGAAACTCATCTCTGTGATAAGAGATTCCATCATTTACCTGGCCAAAAAAAAGTCAAATGTCAACACTCTCTGTCTATAGCACTGAGAAAAATCAGCACTTACAAGACTGTCTCATTAGTATTGAAAGGGGAATGATTAAGCAAGAATACTTTGGACTATAACCTTCAAAGCCCATGCCCTGAGTGATCTGAAAATGATCTTGTCCCACTGTGTTTGGGGGACAGATTAATTAGGGACTTTATACTACAAGGAATGGGAGGTGACATCCATTTGTTATAGATACCAAGAATATTTACTATCTGACTCAATTTGTTGTTATTTACCATTTGAGTCTGTTTCATTAAATAACCTTTGCTCTAAATTTGTATTTTACCAGTCCTTTTTTTTTTATATTTTTAGGCAAGGATACAGTAGTGGGGTTCAAAACTTTGTATTAAAAGAGTTGCTTACTTAAGCAGTACTCTTTAACATAGTACCTGATATAACTGAGAGTGGTACTACACATAAAATAAAAGGCAACATGATTAACAAAAAGTGAATCCTTCAAAATGTGAGTTTTAGGGACAACAATAATCATATTGGCAATCGAGCCACAGCATGTTTTGTAATGAGTATTTTACATGCATATCTTTAGTGAAAGAAACATGTATACATGTTATTGGCTATTCATTAGTACAATTGGATATGCAGATTTGGTGACAACCAGTTAGCTTTCCCTATTTTGTCTTTTTTAATATTTTATGATGTTATCACAGAAATATGACAGTAAAACTATAACCAACTTATGTTTTCAAAATTACTCTAAACTCCAGGGCACTAGTCTGGATATAAGCATCGGACAATAAATGATTGATCAAGTTTATGTAAATAAGTTAGAATACTAATCATTTTATAAATCAGTCTTTCTCTAAAAAAAACTACCAATATCTTAAAGAAAGGTTTGCCGACGCTAAACAGAAATACTAAGACCTCTTTAATTCCCATTTGCCTTTCTCCTCTCAGAGTTAATTGGAAAGAAAACAAAAAAAAAAAGAACCTGCTTGAGCAATATATTTAGTTTCAACTCAAATGCATAGAAGTGCCTCTACTTTGGGAGGGTACAGGTGATATGTACTGAGAGAAGAGCAATGTATACAACCTGACTATCATAATTCAATCTTTCAGGCAACATCTCCACCAGAGAATCCACTGACATTATACCAATGACTAGCTTTTCAGCTCTTCAGTCACCTTTCAGAGTTTCTTCCCTTTTTGCTCCTTCCTCTCTTTTGGAAGAGGTTGAGTCCAGAATAGTTGTAGCTGGTTCTCTTCTTCTTGTTTATGTCCTTTCTTTTCCTACCTCCCCAAATGGTCTTATCTGCCAGTCACAATTTCTGTGGTCTGCAATTCTGATCACTTTTAAATGAAACCCATGCTGGCCTTGGTAATCATAATGTCATTTACAATTTACCACCAAACACGTTTATTCAGTTAGTAGCACACTGGAGAAAGAAGAACTCCATATGAACTCACCGCTGAAGGCTTAATCTGATTATTTCCTCATGAAAATCCAGGCAGGGGTGCTTGTAAGAGGGGCCAAGAGAAGAAGGGGGAAAAAAAAAAAGCTAGGTCTGGTCACAGCTGACTCTCATAATCAATGTGAATAGATAAGTGACACAGTCTGTGAGGGGGCAGCAGCCCAGTTGCCCTCAGGGCTTCCCTCTCAAAAAAGGCCAGAGTGGACAGGACTTAATAAATACTGAGTGACCACTGAATATTGACTTGACATATGCTATTTGCATTCAAGATGGACAATAACAGTGATAAAGTCCAGAAACTCTTTTCTAAATGGGGGAAATTAGATTAAACAGGTTGTATTTGTGTTTGTGAGCATGTGCGCATGGGCACTGCCTTTGTGTATATCTCTAACCTTCTCACAGGGCCCAGATATACCTTATCCTGTATTCTCCTTTCCTAAGACTGGAAACCTTAGAAATAGCAACTGAAAATAGGTGTGGCACGTGTGTGTGTGTGTGTGTGTGTGTGTGTGTGTGTGTGTGTGTGTTTTAAAATACTCAGGTTGCTTCCAGGGTTCTGACAAATATTAACTTTGTGTCAATATTTGTCCTTCCTGTCGTGAAATGAGGATTTTCCACCTCATTTCACGTTTGAAAAGAAAATACGCCAAAGGGGTCGTCTTTACTCAGAAAAAAAAAAATAAAAAAAAAAAACAACTCATATCCTTTATTTAGAAAAATGGATCAGAAAGGAAGAAAAAAAAGTATTTTTAAAATAAATGTTTTGACTCAAAGGCACATAGAATCCTTCCATCTTCCCTTTTTCCATGAAAGAAAAAAAAAGTTATATGTTTAAAATTGAATGAAATACATCAACATTAATGATTTTTTTCCTTCAGGTTAACACCACCATTTCCCTCAGTAATTTTTTTAGCCATTTTGTGATGAATTCTACAATTCATGGTAGAGTAAAATATAGGAGATTTTTGACAAAAACAAAATACATAACTATTCTCCTATTTTCAAGAAGAGAGAAGAAATATTTTCCAATTTCTTCTGTCAAATCAGATTTACACTTCATTATTTCTAATTTAACAAAAATTAATGACCACAAGATAAAATAAAGTGAGGAAAGGTTGAATTTAACACTATTTAGATATGTTGTCCTGTTGCCCCAGGCTATTAGGAGTAAAAATTCAAGGTCCCCAAGTAGTCCTTCTAAAATTGCAAAGGGAACAATTGAAATCTCAAGATAAAAGTTCAAGGAAAATAAACTCTTGTGCTATTGGAAGCATGGGAGGGTGAAAATCATGATTATTACTATAAAATATTGACTGTCCATCTTTAATTACTATTTTAAGATTTAAGAATGATGGTGCATCAGAGAACTTCACCAGTAAGAGTAAGGTGGTTTCACTGTGGAGTGATGCTAAATGTAAATAAAATATGACTCAAAATTGTTATTTAAAACAGCATTCTAATTTGGAGATTACTGGTGATGGCTTCTGAAGGTTTGCTGAGTGCCAATAATGCACCAATCCTTATTTAAAAGGAATCTCCATTTAAAAAGCAACAAAGATATACTTTGAAAAGTGGAAAGAGCAGTGGACCTGGGCACAAACCTTGACTCTCCTACTTACTACTTCTGTAACCTTCTAAAACAATCAGTCAATCAGCAAGCATTTATGAAGTGTGCTAGGCACTGGGACAAGTAGCAACTTCTCTATGTGCCTCCATTTTTCTCATCCACGAAAGGAGGACATTGGACTAGAAGACTTCAGAGATCCCATAAGATCAATGAATGATCTTATGAATATATGTCAGTTATCATTATAAGTCATTATAAGTACATCTGTTCTTTGGAATTTCTAATTTTTGAAGTGAAAGAAGAATGAATGAATGAACGAATGAAACATGCATTAAGTATTTATTATAGGGAAAACATTGTGCTAAGCACTAGGGATACCAGTAGAATAGAAAAACAGTCCCTTCTCTCAAGAAGATCACATATGGAAGCTTTCAGACCTAAGTCAGATGGAAAGGTCCCTTGGTCCTTAGGGCACAGCAGAAAAGAAGGTGGTAATGATGTTGTTATTCAGTCATGTCTGACTCTTTGTGACCCTATTTGGGGTTTTCTTGGCAAAGGTACTAGAAAGATTTGCTGTTTCCTTCTCCAGCTCATTTTACAGATGAGGAAACTGAGGCAAACAGGGTTAAGTGACTTACCCAGGGTCACATAGCTAGTAGGTGTCTGAGGCTAGATTTGAACTTACAAAGATGGATTCCTGACTCTAGGCCCAGCATTCTAACCACTGCCTCACCAGATTGCCTGAAGGTGGTAATACCTCTTGTTTAATTACATCTATACTGATAAGGCTGTGAGCCATCTGAAAGAGCCAAGGACTTTGGTGACAAGATTATCTTGTACAAGGAGATAATGACTGAGGAACCAAAACAGTATGTTTCGAATTCTGGCTCTGCACTTACTGTGTGAGATCTCGGGTAAACCACTTAACTTCAGCAGACCCCAGTTTCTTTATCTGTATAGTGGAAAGGATTAAACTATGGTGTTAATGTCTCTATTAACTCTAAATGACAATACATTATGTTCTGGAGACCTAAAGTTATAGAATTTTCAAGCTAAAGTCTACAAATTTTTAGATGTTTATTAACTACTGATAAAGCATGAAGCTACAGCATTCTATTCTAAATACTTTGACAAAAAGGGAAGGGGATCAATGTTCTGGGAATTATGAGCTTAGAGTCAGGAGCTTCCCAAGAACTGGAAACTTTTCTGGGCTTTGTGGTTTAATAAAAGATCAGCCAGTGGTGAAGTAGAGATGACAGCATCAGGAAATCAATCAATCAATCAGTAAGCATTTATTAAGTACCTATTAAGTTCCAGGACCTCTGCTAAACTTTGGAGAAACAAAGGTGAAAGGGAAATAGTTACTGCCTTCAAGTAGATTACATTCTGATGGGGAAATTGCTAAACTGAACAGAAAATGTTGACTAAGAAAAGGTCGTTTGTTAGGTAGGTCCTACAATTGATTGCCAAGGTATGTTAATAAATGTTTAAAAATTAGCTGGGGAGAAGGTTTGTGAGAATGTATGCATGACACACTTTTAAGTTTCATCTGCTTTATTAATATTTTCACCATCTCTTTCCTAAGTCTAAACAACCAACAAAACAATAAATCAAGCCTTGATTTGTAGTCTTTGCTGATTTCTGAGGTGATAGAGTACCAGGCCTGGAATTAGAAAGACTCATTTTCCTGAGTTCAAATCTGACCTCAAACACTTCCTAGCTGTGTGACCCTGGGTAAGTCACTTAATCATGTTTGCCTTAGTTTCTTCATTTGTAAAATGAACTGAAGAAGGAATGACAAATCACGTCATTATCCTTGGCAAGAAAATCCTAAATGGGGTCACAAAGAGTAGGACATGATTGAAACAACTGAACAACAATACCCAATGCTCATGCTGAAAATCTCACAAATAATTCTTAAGAGGTAGTTTAAGCTGTCCCCAGCACACCTGTGCCTGACTCCCAACAAAAATGGTGCACTACTAAGATGATATATTAGGCAGCATGACACAGAGATTTAGAAGCAGTAGAATTTAACTCAAGATCATTTGGAATTGTTTGTTTTGCACAGAGATTTCTAGTATAGCATGATTTTGCCTATAGACTTAGATGAAAACTCCCGCAACTCTTTAGTTTCATTTTCTGAATGTTATAAGAATTCAGGTCAGACTATATCAGTTAATTACAATGAGTTGCTAAATTTTCAACATTGAATAAGCTTAGACCATGAACTCTTGAAGCTCAGGGATTATTATTCCTTCCATCTTTTTTTTTTTTTCCTCTGTGTTCCCAGCACCTAGCACAAGGTTTTTTCACATAACACTTAGTAAATTTTGAGTTGTCTCTACAGATATAAAGTAAACTTGAAGTCAGAAACTGTTTCATGTATTGCTATCTCTACCTAGCATATGTGTTTACTGTTTGACTCTTGAATTGTATTGGATTAGTTTGGATTGGATTGGAAATTTTCTACTCAAACACTCAAACTCTGAATAGCAGACACTCCAGATCACATACTCACAAAAATACTTAGTGCTGGACAGAACCTAAGCACTCAATCTAGTACAACTTCCATCATTTTACAGATACAGAAACTAAAGCCTAGATAAATAAACTGCCCACAGTCACACAGTTACCAAGTGGTAGAGTTAGGGTTTGAATCCAGGTCATAAGATCATAGATCCTGGACCTTAGAGTTCCTCATTTTATAGATGAAGAAACTGAGGACTAGAGAAATTAAGTTACTTGCCCAAGGTCACTGAGGCAGCAAATGGGACCATTTATCCCCTTCATCCCTCTGATTCCAAATTAGTGCTCTTTCCATTGCTTCAGAAAGTTTCTCACTGAGAGTAGGGATAAATCTGGGGCATGAGAATTCACTTCTTAAAAGAGATATAAGAAAGGGGTAAAGACAAACAGGATACCTCTATACTTCACCTAATTAAAAAAATACATTGTAAAATTCATGGTGGGTTTCCCATTTAACTTTCCTTATTTCCTCCCTCAAGTCCTCATTCACTTTATATCCTGTATTTAAAACCAACCACAAGCTTTTTCCTCATCCTCCCTCCTCCATATCCCCCTTTTTTTCCTGCTAGTAAACCTCGTCTGCCAGCTTCAAACAAAGCGATGCTCATGGCTTAATTTAAAGGCAGGGGCAGCCAACAGCATTCTTTACAAATACAATTCCTGGCTCACTCTCTCCCTAGAATGATAAACCTATCACCTCTCCAGCCCTCGATTTGAAGTTAGAACGGTAATTTTGTCGGATGCCAGAACGAAAATGAATGTGGTTGTGCCATGGCCTGCTCTGAGCTGTGGATATAATGAGATTTGAATGGGAAGTCCCGGACACAATAAATCTGCGCCATATGTGACCATTTCCTGTGTCAGTTCCTTTCTCATAACCAGTGGAGGCTTCCCCCCTTCTCTTTTTTTTTTTCCCTTTCATGACCCCACACCATGACTCTGAAATCTTTCATGCCTGCTTATGGGCCTGGGGCTTTTCCACAGCAGTTGCATAAATAAATGAGTTTGACAGCAAACATCATAACAGTTAGCAGTAATGTGTGTTCACCACAAGTGCCCATACTACTCACTGGAGAAATGGGAGAGGAAAGAGCTTGTTTTGTTACCGTAAACAAAAGTATGTTCTTTTGACAAGTGGTGAAAGAATTAGTCAAATAAACTTAAAATCTATTCTTGACAATTATTGCCACTTCTCTCTCCAGAGAGAAATGTTTCCACTTCTCAGTAGCCAGGACTCATAGACAGGTCTTGGTAAGATAAATCATTCCTTCTCTTCAGCAAAAAAAAAAAATTTAAATTATCTGAGATAAAAATCAGTGCTGGGAATAGGAAACTTGAGCCTCATCTCATTTTTATCTCAGTCTCCTTTTGTAAGCAGGGCTGTCAATTTATGGGAACTCAGGTAGAGCAGAGAGCATTTCCCAGGAAGCCTGTGGGTGGCAAGGCCACTAGACATGCTATTTAAAGGAAGAACAATATTTGTTGCTGTCATTTCAGTCATTTCAGTCACGTCCGACTCTTCATGACCCCATTTAAGGTTTTCTTGGCAAAGGTACTGCAGCAGTTTGCCATTTCTTTCTCTAGTTCATTTTACAAATGAGGAAACTGAGGTGGGGAAAGGGCTTGCCCAGAGTCACACAGCTAGTAAGTGTCTGAGACTGGATTTGAATTCACAAAGATGAGTCTTCCTGAATCCAGGCCTAGCATTCTATCCACTGTGCTACCTACCTGCCTCCAGAAACAACATAAATGTGACAATTAATGATCATATCTATTTTCCCAAAGTTGTCTTAAGCTCTCATGTTTCCTGAAGCTTCAGAATGTTTTGCTCCCAAACATATTTTCTTTATTTCAAACTTGTATCAAGTAGCTTCAAATAAAATGGAAAATAGCATTTTTATCTAGGTATTCTCATACATCAGTTGAAGGGCAGTATGATACAATGGAAAGGAACAGGGGATTTGGAGTCAAAAGACTTGGGTTAAAATCCTGGCTTTTCCGCAGATTAGCTGTGTGACTTTAGACAAATCACTTCAGCTCTCTGAGCCTCAGTTCTTCATCTGTAAAATGAGGTGATTGGATTAGATGCTTCTGTGGCTACTTCTAGCTCTAAATCTATCCTAGCTCCCAGGATTCTGTGTATTCATTAGTTTGTGGAACAAGCTAGGAAAACCAGGTTAAAAAAAAAAAAACAACCCAGCAGCACAACTTTACTTGAATCACCTGATCTAACTACTTAGAAATACCTACTAAATTTTATGCAGCATAAATTTCTTCATCTTGGTTGTATAGATTCAGTTATAGGATGCCAACTGGGTAAAACAGTATGCACACAAGAGGACAGATGATGTGGTACTAGAAAACATTCAGAACTTTCTTTGTAATGATCTAATCCTGATGTGAATGGATATGAGAGGCAGCATGGTACAGTGGATAGAAAATCCACCTCAGAGTGAGGAAGACCGAAATTCTATTCTTGCCTCAGGTATACACAAGTTGTCTGACCACAAGGAAATCATTTAACCTTTCAGTTCCCCTGGCCAAGAGTCTAAAGTTTTAAGTCACAGACTAGTTGCCAATCTGTATTAGAAGAGGGAATTTCTACATTGGAAATTCCTCACACTGATGAAATCACGGGTACAGGACTACTACCCTCTACTCCCTCAATTCCACTCCCTTACTCTAGAAAAGAAAAAGAAATGGAGAGAAGCCACATGGAAAAGAACTAAAAAAATATTTAGAAGAAAGGCAATATTAACAACATTTGGCATTCAACTTTGAAGCTCTGACCTAAATAAAAATGTTAAACGAAATTAGTTACTTTTTTCCTGAAGGAGAAATCATTGTTTTCCTTCAAATCCTTTTCTTTTCCAAGCTTCCTTATTTCTGCTTAGGGCATAGCCATCCCTACAGTCATTCAGGTTGGTCCTTGAGTCTTCCTCACCCAACACATATCATATGGTGTCAAATCTTTCCACTGGTACCTCGACAGCATCTCTACCATCTCTTCCCTTCTCTCCATTAACATGGCCACCACCTGTTTATCATTTCTTATAGAATAATAGTATTCTGTTAAATTGATATATCACAGCTTGTTCAGCCATTCCCCAACTGATGGGAATCCTCTCAATTTCCAATTATCTGCTACCACAAAAGAGCTGCTATAAATATTTTTGTACACATGGGTCCTTTTCCCTTTTTTGTGATCTCTTTGGGATATAGACCTAGTCGTGGTGTTGTTGGACCAAAGGATATGAACAATTTTATATCCCTTTGGGCATATTGGAATTTAAAACTTGAAAAAAATATTAAAAATTGTTTTAACATGTAATTGGGGAAAAATAAAATATAAGAAAAAAAGCGATATTCTACAAGGAGTGTCTGTTGTTGCTGTGTTTGTCCATCCATTCTGGAAGAGGACCATGACGTCAGGAAAATGATGTCATGACTTGCAATTGACTTTGATTTGAGTGAGAGGGCTGTACAAGGTCATCAGTCCCACTTTCTCCTCCAGACCCATCTGGGTCCAGTGGACAGATACTCATCAGGACAATAAGATCAGGATGCAATGGGAGACCACGGCCCTTTTTTTAAGCTAAAGTCTTTTCAGGTTCTCACTTTGAGTGAGGTAACGCCCATTCAGTGAATAGGCCTCTTTAAGAAGTGAGTGAAGGAATGGCCACTTTAATAAAAAAAAACAAAAAACAACAACAAACTGGAAGGGGAAGACCCTCAGGGTTGTTGGCCAAAAGACAGTGAGTTACTATTTACTTTCACTCTGAGCCAGGAACACCCAAAAAATAACCATTTAGTGGTGACTGGGCAGGGACCTATTGTTGGTCAATCCATGAGCTCCAGAGTGAATTGGGTTTAAGGCTATAAAGTTGGACCAACCACGCCACTACCCTGCTCAGTAAGTTTCTGTGGCTTAAATCTTTAAGGTTTAATATAAATACCTCTATTTACATTTAAAACCCTTCACAACCTGATTCCAACCTACCTTCCCAGCCATTACTCCCCTTTAAGTACTCTCTGCTCCAGTCCAACTGGTCTTCTTGCTGTTCCTCTGCGAGACACTCCATCTCCTACCCAGTTCCACTGTACTGGTTGACCCCTATGCCTATTATTTCAGCCTCTTTTTATCCTTTGCTGCTGTTGTTGTTGTTCAGTCATTTTTCCATTATAACCAACTCTTCATGACTTCATTTGGGGTTTTCTTGGCAAAGATACTGGAGTGCTTTGCCATTTCCTTCTCCGGCTCATTTTAGTGATGAGAAAACTGAGGCAAGCAGTGTTAAGTAACTTGCCCAGGGTCATATGGCTAATAAGTGTCTGAGGCCAGATTTGAACTTAGGAAGATGAATCTTCTTGCCTCCAGGCCCTGCACTCTATCCCCTGTGCAGCCTAACTACCCCCTTTGTGTACTTAATTTCCTTTAAAGCTCAGCTCAAGCACTACCTCCTACATGAAGCCCTAGCTGATTTTCTTCCCCACCTCAAAGTCCCACCTTGCTCCAAGATGTTTGTGACTCTCTTCCAAAACTATATTATATTTATTTTGTGAGAGGCAGTTTCCATTGTGGATAGACAGCTGGTCCCAGAAACAGGAAGGCCAAGGTTCAAGTTCCACTTCTTACAAACACTGACTTTGTGACCTTGGGTGAGTCTCTTAACTTCTCACTGCACTAGGCATCTCTCTAAAACATTCAGTTGAAGAAGAAGATTTGACTTGCCTTCCTATCAAGTTCCCTCACTGGAGAGTTCCTGATACCAATGAAATCTCAGGCCCTGGCCCTAACCCTCTTTATTTTACTTATACTTCCATGTGTACATGTCTTTCCCTATGTCATGTAAGCTCCTTGAAGGCAAGGACTACTCTGTTTTTGTTTTTGTATCTTCAGTTCCAACCACAGTGCCTAGCATGTAATAGGCACTTAATAAATGCTTATTTATTGATTCACCACCATCATTATTATGTTCCTGATCAATTAATTGTTCCTTTTCCTCAACTTCTCCATCACTAAATATGTACAATAACATATTCTACTACTTCCTTTAAAGGGACGTGTATAGACTTAATGTGAAATTTTTCTGATTTCTTTAGGAGGTCTATACAACTTGGGTAATCAGGTAACAATGTTTATTGAATTCTTACTGTGTACAAAATAACATTTAGATTGTCTTATCTCTTACTTTTTGTCCCTACTTCTGTTTTATGTGTCTGTCTACTTTCTTTCTAAGTAGACTGCTTAGAGAAAAGGAAAAGAGGTCAAGCCTTGTGATCAAAAACAGGGATTGAAAAAAGAAAATCAAAAGTACTAGGCAGAACAAGTGCAGCTAGATGGCACAGTGGATAGAGTGCTGGGCCTGGAGTCAGGAAGACTCATCTTCCTGAGTTCAAATCTGGCCTCAGACATTTACTAGCTGTGTGACCCTGGGCAAGTCACTTAAACTTGTTTTTGTCACTTTCCTCATCTGTAAAATGCGCTGAAGAAGTAAATTGCAAGCCACTCCAGTGTCAAATGGGGCCATGAAGAGTTGACACAACTGAACAAAAACAACAACAACTAGGAGGAAACTGGAGGGTATACACAGATCCAAAAAGTTCACAGATGAAAATGGAAAGGAAAAACAATAACAAAAACAAGATCAGTGGAATCCACTTGTGATGAACTGGGCTTCAGTGAAATCCCATTTATAATCAAATGGAATGAAAACCTCAACTTGTCTCCATTGATCACAACATACAAGCTATAATGATGCATTGAGGGAGCGTCTACTCCGTCTACTCCGAGAGCAATTGGTCTATGAGAAAATGACTTTCCCCTTAGGCCTTTCCACTATTGTGGAATGTTATCTGACAAACTCCCTCCTTTGCCACTTTCAAAACCCTTCTCAAAATCTACTACTTCCAAGATGCCTTTCATGAGTTACTCTAATTTCCCAAAGACACAAATTCAACACCAGGACACGTCTATACTAGGCATTATCATTGATGTTGATGAAACAAAGTTTACTAGTGTCCCACTTGAGCTACTAACCTGCTAACTATTCTGAGGTTAATGAACTTATTTACTTCATTTTCTTTTTCTGGATTAAAAAGAAAACTTAAAGGAAAGGTGAAATAAGAAAGAATAATTGTCCTTTAAAAACTTTGGAAAATATTTGGAGTCACTAAGAAATAGGATTTCTTTTTATTTCCTTCTGGGGTCACATGACTGTGTTTGTGAGTGCATATGAAGACCCAGTTTAACTTAGACTGTGAGATTAATAAGTGGGTATCAAATTCCATGTACACTATCCTCAGCACATGTTATTAGAATGCAAGTATTCTTTAATGCAATGCTTGTTTCATTTTTGATTTTGTATCTCTAGTGCCTAGGTCAGTGCCTGGGATGTAGTAGCATTGAATAAATGCTTGTTGATGGACTCATTAATTAGTCCTACTCAATAACATTGAGAATAATTTCCCTTTGGATTTGGAAAGATTGCATAACATTTAAGTATAGGAGCAGGGGACTATCTTCTTTCATTTTCTTAAATCCTTTCTGGGAATAGCAAAATAATTGCTAATTTGCACAATACAAACAATGGGAAAAAACCTACTCTTTTGTCTCTGTTTCATCAGTGATTAGAGATTCTTTCTTAATACATCTCTAGGCAATGGGACAGATTTAACATCCATTGTTTAAGCAAGAGGCAAATGAAAGACAAAAGTTTATAGTATTCCTCTCCCTCACTCACTCAACTACTGATCCAACTGTCAAGCCCACTACTTTACTGATAGTGCTTTCTCTTGGATAACTACTAATCTTATTACCAAAACCAATGGCCTTCTCCTCTCCCCACCCACCACATCTTCCTTAATTTCTCTGCAGCACTTGATAAAGTGGCCCAGCCTCGCCTTCTGGATGCTCTTGACTCCATGGTCCTGTAAACTGGGTGGGTGCCCCTTCTTTGTCTCCTTTGCTGGCTTAATCTTCTTCCTTGCTCCTAAATCATGGTATCCTTCTCCTACCCCGTCTTCTATCCTGGACCTATTCTCTTCTTTCTGTGTTCTCTCTCAGTTACTTCATCCATTCCTGTGTATGGCTTTAATTATCACTCTTTGCAGCTATCTCTCAAATCAACACCCCCAGGTCTGACCTCTGCGCAGAGTGATGGTGGTATCTTGTCAACTGCCTGTTGGAGATTTCCCCATAGATGTTTATACACACACACACACACATACACACACACACACATACACACACACACACACACACACACACACACACACACAACTCAACATTTGTTCCAAAACAGAACTCTTCCTCAAATTGTCTGCCTTTTCCCACCAAACCTTCCCTATGCTAATCTCTCCATTTCTGTTACTGTCATAACCATTCTAAAAGTCTGCTTAGGTGTCAAAACCTTAGAGTCAGCCATCTGCAAAAAAATGAAACTTCCTTAATGTATATCAAATAAGAAGACAGATCTCTTCATTTACAAGGCCTGGCAACAATTTTAGAAATTATTTATCCAGCATTTTAAAGTTCGAAAAGTACCACACATGAATTATCTCATCAGATCCTCACAACAACTCTGTAAAGTAGGTACTCACTGGTCTTTTTATCCCTATTTTACAGATGGGGAGACTGAAGCTCAGAGAATTACTGACTAGCCTAGGGCCGCATGGTATCTGAGAAAGGATATGAGCCTATGCCTTTCCAACTCTTAAGTCTAGAGCCCAATCCACAATAAAGCCTTTTAATTTGACTTTAGCATTTAAATATATTGGAACAAGATGGGGAAGTGGAGCAGGGGAATGAATATAGCTGTTGCATCCAGATCTTCACAATACCTGGCAGAAAAGATCACCCTCTTTTTTTGTACTACAGAACAGGTTCAGCAAACAGCCTGGCCACACTGCTGAGGCTTGTGCACAAACATGAGTGGCTGGACGACATTATGCGACAGAGAAGACAGAGCCAAGGGGAGATCTTGCCAGGGAGCTAATGGATTTAAGAGTGTTGATCTCCATCTCTATTCTATTTTATCTGTAGAACATGAGCATTACATATGTCTCTCATACGTTGACAGTTTTCCTAACTTGGAAAACAAATAAAATCAAATATAAACTCCACCGTTTGGCATTTCAAGCTCTTTATAACCTAGCCTTTTGCTATTTTTCTAGTCTTTTAACACATTGCCCTTCTCCTTTACTTTAAGGCCTATTTGCTGTTTCTATCCCATGATATTACAACTCCTACTTTCTTGTCTTTGAACTAGATGCCCCCAATGACTGGAATGGTCTCAAAATTCCTAGCCTCTGCCTCTTGGAAAACTTGGCTTCCTTTAAGACTTAGTTCAAGCACCATTTTCTGCTGGAAGCCTTTTCCTGTTCCCTAGAATCTAGTGCTGTCCCCGATAATGCTACCTTCCATATTACTCCGTATATCACATTATGTGTATACACACACACACACACACACACACACACACACACACACACATATAATGTATATATACACACATATATATATATACACATACATACATATGTGCATATGAGTATTGTATATATATACATTTATACATATGCATACACACATACACATGCACATATAGATAGATAGATAGATAGATAGATAGATAGAGATATTCAAATCTAAGAGACTTGAAGGCAAAGGCTGTTTTTGCTTTTTCTTTCTTTCCAAGCATAGCACAATGCCTAGCCTGTAGTTAGCACTTAAGAAATGCTGAATGATTGATTCACTGATGGATGGAAGGAAGGAGAGGGAGAGAGGGAAAGGGAAAGGAAAAGGAATAAGCCTTTATATAGCACCTCCTATTGTGCTAAACACCTTATAAACATTACCTCATTTGATCCTCATAACAACACTAAAAGGTGGGTGATATTATTATCACCATTTTGCAATTAAGGAAACTGAGGCAAACAGAGGTTAAGTGACTTGCTCAGGGCCACACAGCTAGTAATGCTAGATTTGAACTCAAGTCTTCCTGAGTCCAGGCCCAGTGCTCTATCCATTGAGCCACCAACTAATGGAAAGAAAGACAGAGGGAAGAAAGAAGGTATTTAAACTGGATGAATCCATAAGAGTTATGAACTGAAATTCTGGGAAACATCTGAGGGTAAGGGAAGGATGTAGGAATAGAATGATAACTTCTGATAAGCTATCCACTTTCTCAACAAAAGAATTGTAGCAAAACAAGGGGAACTTAGAATGTAGGATATGTTTGGATCAGTAAGTGACCTATTTTCTAGCAGAGCCCTGTAAAAGGGAGAGTTAGCCATGTAAACAATTCACTTTAAATGTCAATTAGGTGCATCCAATTTTTCTGGTCACCAAAATTTAGCAGAAAATAGCAAAGTATAATAGGCATTATAGGAAATGTTATTTGAGAGCATTCTGGAGTACAACTGTAGGCAGTGAAGTCCAGCTGTACTCCTGAGAAGTACTAGAAGATGGATAGTTCAAGCATACAAGGAGAGACAGGATGACATATTTAGAGAAAAGATCTGCTGCTGCTTAGAAAGCTTAGTGTATGGAATTAGATGGACCTTTCTGCTTCCATCTCCATAAAATTACAGATTGCTGGAAGGGACTTTGGAGATCATTGAGTCCACCTAGTACAAATACCTAGTTTTATCCATGAAGTCTCTGAGACCCTAGAAAGTAGTCAAACAGCTAGAAAAGTGTCTAGAGTCATACCCTAGAAAGTAGCCAAGGTTTTATATAGCTTCTAAATCATAATGCTAGAATACATTTTGACTCCAAGGCCAGGGCTATGTCCCTGGTTCCTGCTCCTCTTGACATCCTGAGCTTCCCCTGAGCTCAGAGGATGCAGGCAGAGATCTTTGCCAACCAGCAGAGCTAAAGGCACAAGTAGAGGTTAAGAGCCTCCCTGGACACATGTGAAATAAAACTAGCAGGTAGAGCTATCACCTCTTGAGGGACATCTTATTAGTCCTTTATGGTATGAACTGTTTTGTGTCATAAGTCAGTTTCTATGACAAATTGAAACTGTTGTTAGACATGCATGTGGATATAATCCTGGGAACTCAGAAATTGGATATACAGAGAAATTATGTGTCACCTATCACTGAATTGCTAATCGCTCACCACCATACATATTTCTATTTTCTGGGATATGAAACTGATTTTTTCCTGAAACAAAGAGTATTCCAGATGAGACCAGTCACTGGTCTTTCAAGCATAGTTCTTTAGGTTAATAACATCTGCCTCTTGGGAAAATCTCCCCACAATGCACCTGGCCAAGTCTGCAATACCATACATCGTAGGGAGGGGTGATGATGGGGGAATTCCTTCCTGCCCTCTATGGAGATCATTTTATGCCCTGAAGCTTCAGACTTCATTATCCTTATCTTAGTGCATAATTACGAATGTTATTATTGGTCATAAAATTAACCGGGTCTTTCTTCCCCTCCCTTCTTCTCATCCAGTTCCAGCATTTGACTCCCTGACCTCCTGAGGCAGGGAAGTCCATGGGCTGATTACATGCTAAATGAAGAAATATTTCCTTTTATTTGTTTTAAATTTACCTGCTGTTAATTTCATTGGGAGAATACTTGTTCTCATATTATGGAACAGTGTAAAGAGAGAAACAAATTAAGTAGTCAATCCATTTTCCCTCATGCTTTCTCAAACTAACAAACCTTTACTATCTACCTCTTGACTCTACTCTTTGACAGGCATGTCTTGCCATGTTTCACTAAGTTGGCATCCTCCTCTGCCTTTAAATCAATAGTAGACTAAATTCTTGTGACATGCATCCAAAGCCATATTTTAATTGCATTCCTAATTCTCTGCCTCGTCATATACTTATTAAGACTCATCTTTCACTGCCCAACACAATGTCTCAGCTCAGGCCAAGCCAATCTCTTTCATATCCTTTGCAAACAATTTGGTAAAATTTCTGTGATTTTTCTTCTTTTATTTTATTCACCCAGAATACATGCCCATGTCATCTTTGCCAACTCATCTAATTCACTAAATTGGTGAAGAGCCTCAGGATTAGGCTAAATGATCATCAATAGAAGGAAATAGTGATGTTTGGTCTTGAAAAAAGAAGACTCAGGGCTGTCAGGAAATCTATTGCCAAGTAATTAATTGAGAAGATGTCATGGGAAGGTACATTAGACTTAACCACATAGGGCAGAACTGGGAGCAGTGGGTGGAAGTTACAGAGATCCTTCATTGTTGCTTCCCAGAAGTTGAATGGGCTGCCTAAGAGGAATTTGGTTCTCTTTGAATACAAGTTGTCAAACAAAGGCTGGCTGACTACTTATTGGAAATGTGTCTGAGAGAATTCCTGTTTAGGTATGAGCTGGACCGGATAGTCTCTGAGATCAGAAATTCTGTGATCCTGAGATTCTTTTAAGGCTCCGAGACTCAACTAATTAATGGTCATTGGTTGCTTACCACTCTCTTCCTTTGCCCATCCTACAAATAAATATATGATTAAAAATGTAATTTCTTTTCAGATAGTAAGTCATATCTTATATTGTGAAATAATTCTGCTGCTGAAATAATATCACCGCAACTCAATTTGAAAAGACTACTAATAATCAAGGGTGAAAAGCCAAATAGATATTGAGATCATCAATCCATGGACCCTTTGCTCAAGGGATTGATTAGTCAATCAATTATTGTTGTTTGTCCTTCATTCTTGAAAAGGACCACGACATCACAGAGGTGATTCTGTGACATGCAAGTGAATTGGATTTAAGTGAGGGAGGGCTGTGCAAAGTCACCAGCTTCACTTTCTCTTTCAGAGACACCTGGGTCCAATGATCAGATATAGATTAGGACAACTAGAGATAGCTCGGGGGTACAATCAATAAATAATCATTTATCAAGAACTTCCTATGTGCCAGGCACTGTACTAAACACTAGGTATGTAAATATAACAATGAAACAGTCCTTGCCTTTAAGTAGTTTGTATTCTAACAGGGAGATACGTACATAACTAAGTATAAACATACTCTGTACAAAGAAATACAAGATAATTAGGAGTGTAGCAATTGGAAGCATCAGGAAAGACTTCTCATAAAAGATGGCACTTGAGTTCAGTCTTGAAGAAACCTGAGGAAGAAATGCATTCCAAACATGAGATAAAAACTAATGCAAAGGCATGGAGATGAGAAGGGGAGTATTGTGTGTGCAAAACAGTGGCCAGTGTGTCTAGATTTCAGATTCCATGAAGAAGAGTAATGTGTAAGGAAGAAGACCAGAAAAGTAGGAAGGTGTGTGGATGTTAAGAGCTATAAATGCTGAATATTTGCTCCTGGACGTAATAAGGAGCTACCTGAGTTTCTAGAGTGGGGAGAGGGTGATATGATCATATCTGTATTTAGGAAAATCACTTTGGCAGCTATGAGGAGGATGAATTAGAGTGAGGAAACAATTGAAGAAGAGAGACCAATTATGGGACCATTCAATAGTATAGGGAAGCAAGCAGTGATGAGGGCCTGCACTAGGGTGGTGGTTACTTGGGTAGTGAGGATGGGCCGTATTTGAGAAATATTATGAAAATAGAAATAGTAAGATTTGGCACCTGATTGGCTATGTAGGATGAATGACAGCAAGGAATCAAGGATGATAGTGAGTTTCTGAGCCCAAGTGACTAGAAGGTTGTCATTATCCTTGACAATAACAGGGAAGTTCAGAAGAAGGTTTTTTTGGGGGTGGGGGGGAGGTACAGAATTGTTTTGAACATGTTGAGTTTGAGATGCCTATGAGATATCCATTTTGAAATGCCCAATAGGAAGTGAACTAGTCTTCAGTTGTTGTTGTTTGTCCTTCATTCTTGAAGAGAACCAATGACATCAGGAAGGTGATGTCATGATTTGCAGGTGAATTGGATTTAAGTGAGGCAGGGCACCAGCCTCACTCTCTCTACCAGAGCCACCTGGGTCCAATGGCAAGATACAGATCAGGACGACCATAGATGGCCCTGGATACTAGTCTTCTAGAAAATTAGTCAAGACCCCTTGTATTGACAACCTTTAAAGTCAGATTAAGTATTGAACTGGTTTGTGGAGAATGGGAGGAGAAAGGATAACTAAACATCCCAACTTCTTACTCTTTACTCTAGTGATTTTGAAGTTTTTCCTGTTGCTTGCTTTTATTCTGGTTCACTTCCATTCATACAACTTTGAAGTACAATTCTAGTTTCTATTCATTCCCTGCCAAAGTTCCTCTATTCATGGGAGTATGTAGGTTTGAAATCTACAAGGAAGTCTTTTTTAAAAAAACAATGTCCGGGAGGGACTGAGTATTTGGCAAACTACACATCTTCAAGGTATCAGATATGAGCTTACATTTCCTCAGATGCTCTTTTCCTCTAGGGTTCAAGGAAAGCTGATATTCTTGGCTCCCTGCAAACCCAGCACCAAAACATGAAGCTATATGGTGGAGGCAAATCCACAATTGCCTGAAGTCAATGAAGAGGAGTGAAGGTAGCAGGGCAGGAAAGGTACAGTCAATAATATTTCTATTTTCCTCACTTTATAGAGCTGAATGGAGGAAATGCTCAGACAAGGATGTCACTAAAGTAGATATCTGAATTTAATAAAAACTGTCAGGAGGAAGGGGGAGTAAAGGTGGGGAGTGGAGCAAGATTTCAAAAATAAGAGATAGGAGGAGAGAGCAGAAAGACAATTATAACTGATCAATGAACACTCACTATCCATCTAGGGTCAAGTGGCCACAACAGAAATATTTGAAAGGTGGGAAAAGACTACCACAAAGAAAGAAAATAGTATAATATTAAGAAATTCTTCAAACTTGATTACTTCCTAAGGGGAGAAAGGACTCTCTCCTCCCCCACCCAGTCTTTCCCAACCAAAAAACCTCCCACATTTTCTTTTGAATAGAAATGTTATACACAAAAAGGCTATTATCAGAATAAGAAAATAATGACTTTAGATTATGCCATTGAATCTCTGACCCTCCCTGCCTCCCAAGAGAATTCCCCATGCAATTGAATACATAGACATGCAAGGTGAGGCTCAAGCTCAAAAGCTTAGGCCCTCTCTTCAGAGAGAAAGATGAAGCACAAGAAGCAGGGATTTCATCTCTGTAGAGTGTATTTCTGCAACATTAATTCATCTCTGTGGGGACCTAAGGGCCTTGGAAGTTTTCATAGAAGGAAACAAAATTTGTGAGACTGGAGGAAGCTGGACCACCCTGAGGATACAAGTTTCAGGGCAGAAAGCTTCCAATACAACAAAGGGGATGGAGCTTGGATCAGGATTTTGGCATTCAGGATTGGTTGCCTCTCTCCTTCATCCACTGTGCTTTGGGTTAACTATTTCCAGTTGCCACACCAGGAATTGTGAAGGATGGATCACAGATTTGGGGGTAGTGTGGTGATTTTGAGAGGTGATTGGGACAGTTGCTGCTACTACTGCTTTGGTCATAGTCAAGTAAGCAGTGACTGAAATTATGCCTATGATTTTATTAGTATAGGGAACTCCCAGGTGAGGAAATTCCATACTCCTCTCTAATAATTCTCTCTACCAATCTCAGATGATATCCTAGCTAAATTCTGGACCCATTCTGGGAAAATTCACAATGCTCAGCTCCACAGCTTAAAGCAGTGGTGCTGTGATGGGAAGAGAGCCCTCTGGTGGCTAGAAAGGAACATGCAGCCTTTTGGGAGACTAGCCGATGTATGTACCAGACAAAAATTGAAGTGACTTTTGGACACTTGGCCGAAGAAAAGCATCACCTGCTGGACAACTCATACAGTGCACTCCCTTGCTGGATAATGGTGCTACATATCACCTTCCTGCAGGATTAAAGAAGATAATGCAGTGACCTATTTATGCTATGGCAGTGCCTCAAATATTACAAGGGCATTAAGATGTCATACTTCATTCTATCAGCGCAGTACATCATTTTAATATATCTGCATTTTTCCATATAGAGTTGGGAGAATACAGGGAGTCTTTGGCTTAAAAATGACCTATACTTATAAACTACCAAAGCACATTCCAGCTGCCTAATGTTAGAGCTCTCCAACACTGTCATGAGAGTCACTGTTGGAAACCTTTAGTAATTCTTAGAGAAAGTATGAGTTAAGAAGTGGGGGAAGGAGAGGAATATGGACATTTAGAACAGTTTAAGGAAGCTGATCTTTTTTTTAATTAAAAAAATTTTTTTTAAATTTTTTTAGGCAATTGGGGTTAAGTGACTTGCCCAGGGTCACACAGCTAGTAAGTGTCAAGTGTTTGGTATGAGGCTGGATTTGAACTCAGGTCCTCCTGACTTCAGGGCCAGTGCTCTATCCACTGTGCTACCTAGCTGCTCCAGGAAACTGATCTTCAGGTCAAATTTTCAGACAGTAAGACTACCTGTATTCTGTGCCATACCTTCAAGAATTTTTATTATATTTTATTTAATATAAATATGAAATTCTACCAAGAGATTTATTTTGATTGGCAAAGCCTTTTTTTTAAAAAATGAAGATACCTCTTGAGAAGGTTGTATCTAATGGTCATACATTAATACAAATTATCTTTAGTAACTTATTTTCTCCTAGCCCCTAGCTAAGCTGAATTATATGGAGAGAATATAAATTTTGATTGGGTGTGGTAGAAGATGAAGGTAATTCTGGAACATAAAACATTTGTAGCCAAGAAGATTGGTCAAACCTACCTCACCCTCCCAGGTTGGAGTACCAGTAGTGAATCTCTCATGGATGCTGAAAGCATAAAAAATCAGAGAAGGGTAGGATATTCATAAAGGGAGATAGAAAGATGCCAAAGGTGAACTTCAACTACATCAAAAAAGATTGGTAATTTTCTTATTTTTCCTCCTTACTCTTCCATCACTGTTAACGTCATCCTCATCATCTTC
This sequence comes from Vombatus ursinus, assembly GCF_900497805.2. Lineage (NCBI taxonomy): Eukaryota > Metazoa > Chordata > Mammalia > Diprotodontia > Vombatidae > Vombatus > Vombatus ursinus. Next base: position 24,142 of record NW_020954604.1, on the reverse strand, counting down.
ATAATAATTACATATAGCTTGTGGTAACAAAGTATTTTCACTTACATTATTACCTTTGATTCCTACATTAACCCTGTGTGGTAGGTGGTATGAGTATTATTATCTTTATTTTACAGATAAAGAAACAGAGACTCAGAGAAGTTAAATAATTGGCTCTTATTATTAAAATCCCATAGCTGGGAAGTAGAAAAGCAAATATAAGAATGAGGTTTCCAGAACTGAATTCCAGAGTACATTTCACTATATCACAGTCTTATATTCCATGACCCCTGTTTTCTAAGCTTTTTAAAGTCCAGCCAAAAGTATGAGCACTTTTTTACTTACTTTACATAGTATTTAAATAGGGTTCTGTGGGCTAGTCTAGAGATTTAGTAATTATTTGTACAATTGTTCCCATGGGAAAATTTATTCAGAGTTACTTCCCAACCCCAATATGTACTATTACAAAAGTCAACTAATAAAGAATAGCTAGAAAATAGAAAGTAGCTTGGTTGACGGAAATTAGGGTTAGAACAACATCATTGACCATATGTCACAACATAGTCCAAATAGATCCATGACCTAAGTAAAAAGATCATTATTAAAAAATTAGAAGAGAATGGAAGGATGTACCTTATATAACTATGCCTGGGGGAAGAATTCTTAAATAACATATGGTAGAAGCAATCATAGAAGTTAAAATGGCTAATTTTATGACAAAATTGAAAATCTTTTCCACAAACAAAATAAATGTACATAGAACTAGAAGAAAAGTGATTAATTGTGGAAAAATCCTTTCAGCATATATATCTGATAAAAATCTGATATCTAAAATGTTTAAAGATAAAAATACATAAGAGCAAGAGTAATTTCCCATTGGATAAGTGATCAAATGATGTGAATATCCTATTTTCCAATAAGGAAATGTAAGCTATTATCACCTATATAGAAGAAGGCTCTAAATGACTAATAATGAGAGAAATATAAATTAGAAAAAAAAAAACTCTGAGCTTTCACCTTGTACCTATCAGATTGGCAAAGATAACAAAAGATAAAAATGATAAATGTTGTCAGGACTGAGGGAATGCAGGCATAACAATGCATTGTTGATAGAGCATTGAATAAAGCAAACATTAAGAAAAACAACTTAAAATTATACTTTAAAAACCTCTAATCTGTTGATGAGGGCCTGAGTACCATATTAATTAGTTCAGGTTTAATCTTGGAATGAGATGAGGTATCTTTAACTCATCAAACAGTTCAAAAAAGAAGTTTATTTAGTCCTAACAGCAAAAATACAGTAGTACTTAGCTAGTATAGATCCAATTCACCTCACATCCATGTAGAAAGGTTCAACAAGGGAAGACATGGTGACTCCAGTTACCACATTTAATGGAATCTTCAGACATCCACCAAATTGGAAAGACTCAGAGCTCCATATAGATGGAAACTTTTATTCCCCAGATGACCAGGAAGTCACCTCAACATAGCCAGAGGCTGTTAAGAAGCTGCATCAAAGGTGATACAGCATGGACTTTGTTCTACCCCTCAACCAATCAAGTCCTAGATTTATTACCTTTTCCTAACCCATGTTGGGGTTAGAGGAGGGAAAAACATGGTAGATGTTGGCTCTATCACATCTGTATAAATGTATATATATGTGTGTATATATATACATATATATACATATATATATATATATATATACACACATAAGGATACACACATATATGTCCAAAAGTAATTAAGAATATTAGGAATTCAGAAAAAGAAAAAAAAATAACTGAAGAATACATGGAAGAACTGGACCATGGCAAAGTGAACAGAACCAGAAGAATAATTTACATGATGCCTTCAATAATATAAAAGAAAACAAGATTGGTAGATTTCAGACTTCTGACTAATTGAGAATTTGAAGGACTTGAAAGATATCATGGGCTAAACTAAATCAAATAAGTCCAACCATTTAGGTTCAAGGTTTAAAAATTCCAAGAGTAAAAAAAAAAAATCCATGAGTATAAGTACTCATGGAATGTAAAATCCAATTAAAATCAATTTTACTAATTAAACATTAAAATACTTTTGAAGAATTCTTCAAAAATGAAAAGGATATAAAATACCATCTCCCTCAGTCACCAAGTCAAGAACTCTGGCAGATGACAAAAATGGCCAATGTGTCAATTTATATTTTTTGACTGTACACATTAATTACACAGAAGGGTTTGAGGTTTCAAGAATTGGGGGAAATAATTGGGATGTGATGATAGTGGTGAGAGAGAAAGAGACAGAGACAGAGAGAGACAGACAGAGAGAGAGAGAGAGACAGAGAGAGAGAGAGAGAGAGAGAGAGAGAATTAAATTACTTGAAAACAGCAGCAGCAAATTGCCTAATAAGTTTCCCCATATTCAGTCTCTCTTTCACTTAAATCCTTCTTACACATTGATGCCAGATGAGTCTTCCCACCTTCATGCCTGTATTCATGCTGTTCTCTATATACAAAATGTCTTCCCCAACCTACCTGTTGAAATTCTACTCATATTTCATGACCAAGATCAATACCACTTCCCCTAAGAAGTTGTTTCTGGTCCTTCCCATGAATATAATTTTCTTATTCTTTTAAATTCATTTGTACATCTATGATAATTCTACTTTGTATTATGATTATTTGTGTGCATGTTATTTTCTTTACTAGATTGTAAAGTACTTGAAGGCTCAAACTGTCTTATTTCTTATTCATCTTTGTATGTCCCTAATAAAGCTTTTTATATAGTAAATGTTTAGTAGATGTTTATTTATTTAAATTCAACTGAATTGAAAGTACCAAGTAAAAACATTCATGAATTGGAACTTATCCTCTATTCATGAACATCCATTTCCATGACAAATAAGGGCTGTGAGGAGAGGGTTTATTAGCACTCTAAAAAAATACTGACAATTACAATGGTCAATTATCTAGTCCTGGTAGGAGGCCCTCTCATATGTCATTGAAATAGCATACTTGTGGTCTGGCTTCCATCACACGAACACACACACACACACACTCCAAGATGAAAACATGAAAATAGGTAAAGAAATAAATGGAAGACTTAGAGATGCTCCCTGCTCTGAGATATCAATCAATATTAAATGCCTATGATTCTTATTTTCAATTACATGACACAGAAGGAACCAGAACCATAAAATTTCGGAGTCAGAAGAAACATCAAATATAGTTGAGTTTGACTTATACCTAACAGACATCATATTGCACAACTTCCTTAACAAGTGGTTATAAAATCTTCACCTGAAGCCCTCCATTGATGGGGAGCCCATGACTTCCTGAGGCAACTCATTCCAATTTTGGATAGCTCTGCTCATTAGGAAATTTTTGCTTACGTAGAGATGACATCTGTCTCTCTACATTGCTCCTAATTTTGCCCTCTGTGGTCATGAAGCACAAACTTAATCCTCCTTCCACAAGAAAATTATTGAAATGCTTCAGGAGAGCTATGATGTTCTTCCAAAACTTCTCTCCTTCAGGCTAAGAATCTTCAGTTCCTTCAGTCGGTCATCAGATGGTATGATGCTTAATTCCACAATATACTAGTCACTCTCCTCCAGACACATGCTAGTTTGTCTTTCTCAAATGTGGCACCCAGAATCGACCATAATACTTCAGATATATTTTAATGAAGGCAGAGTACAATCAGACTATCTAGTCTTGTAGATTACATTTCTATTAATGTAACCTCTCCTTTTTTTAAAATTTCCATGACTGCTCTACTGTGAAAACCACTAAATTCCCAGATATTTTTCTCTTTGTCTGAGTTATTGTCTTTCTGCCCCTACTTTCAGATTGTTTTTATGCAGTTGACTTTTTAGTTCAAGTAGGAGACTTTACATTTAACCCTGTTAAACTTGATCTTGAGGGCACAGGGAACTGAGAGTTGGTCTTGGCATGAGAAAGACCTAAGCTCAAATCCCACCTTCATCATATACTGGTTGTATAAATCAGGCAATAACTGGTAGCATGATTACTACTCAGCATTTGGAAAGGGAATTTCTTCAGCAGAAGATCCTTACAACAATGGGAAAACAAGTACAGTCCCTAAAATTGATGTTATGGATTTGGGCCTATCATTCTGCTTTGTAAATATCTTTCAAAGAAAGGAAATCTGGATATAATATGGCATGTATCCTAGATTTTGTTTTAGAGTTCAGAAGAAATATATAAGATGCTTCATGACACAGTGGATACAGTGCCAGGCCTGGAGTCAGGAAGATAAGTCTTCCCGAGTTCAAATCCAGCCTCAGACATTTATTAGCTGTGTAACTCTGGGCAAGTCACTTAACCTCAATTACCTCACAAAAAACAAACAAACAAACAAACAAACAAAAGCAATCGAGACTTCTGTGGACTTTCAGAAAGATATGAATGAGCCACACTCTTTATCAAGGGGTTATCATTACATATTTCCAAACTAAGGCTTATACCCTATAATCTCAACAAGATAATTGGGGTAACTCATAAAATTGATTAAAGATATTCTTGATCAACCCATTTTATAAGCTATTATGCATGTGTACATATAGAAACATAATATACATATTTTACATATTGAAATATCTAAACATGTAGTAAATTAAAGCAACTCTTAATTATCTGAATAACTGGACTAAAGCAAAATCCTCAATAATCCCTATTTCAGGAAAACTTTTTTTGACAGATATTGTTTCAAGTTTCCAATTTACTTTCCATGTGTCAGTTTAGTCACACATCTCTTTTCCTTTCCATTAATTCTTTCTTCAGCTAAATTAATATTTAAAAATTAGTATTTCACCTGAAAAAATCAGATAACTGAAGAAAAAGTAGAGGCTCCCATTTGGACTTGTAGTGTAACTTGCAAACTAGGATGTTTTGAGTGCCCTTCAACTCCTACTTCCTGGGACTATCTCTTCTCCACTCTCAGAATGCTCAAAGCCCCCTACAATGTTGCTGTACACAGGCTTTACAACATGCCTTTCATGCTCTTTACCTAATCCTTTGTTCTAGTATGAGATGGAGGGGATATATAAAGACATAAATAACTCACTAGATAACTTTTCCTAGGTGACTGCAACTTCTATCCCCAGGTATCTTCTATTTCTTATGATAGTTTAATACCTACTAAATACATATTAAATATCCATTTCTTTGATGTAATGTATCCTCTGACTGGTTGGTTAAAGAAATACATTAGTGGGGGGTTTACACTTAGAGTGTTACTCAGTGAGGCACAGATATGCTACAAAGATAAACATAAATTCTTACTCTTCATTTCAAAACATCAACTTTACAAGTCCAAGATAGGAGAGGAATGTCCAGATAGCATGTCCATATCTTTGGCCCAGAGATTTTACTGCTAGGCATATGCCCAAGGGAGATCACTGATAAAAGGAAAGGTCTTATGCACATTAAAATATTAAGAAGCACTTTTTTGTGGTAGCAAAGAACTAGAAACAAAGTAGAGACCCCCTAATGGGGGTATAGTTAAGCAAACTGTGGTGGATAAGTGTAATGGAATATTACTGTGTTGTAAAAAACAACAACTATGATGAATACAGAGAAGTATGGGGAAATTTACATTAACTGATGCAAAGCTGAGTGAGTAGAGTCAAGAAAAATAATACACACAATGAACTACAATAATGTAAATGTAAAGGACAACAACCACAAAACAATTAAAATCAATGTTACAAAATTACAAAGAACAAGTTTGGTCCTAAAGAAGAGTTAAGATACCTCCCTCCGCTCCTTTGCAGAAGGAAGGCCTTACACAAAATTTATTAGATTTGGGGGAAGGGATATATTTATTGGTTTTGCTAATTTTTTTCCTCTTCTTTCTCTTCTCATTTTTTTCTTTTTAAATTCTTTGTTAAGAGGGATGACTTTCTAGAAGGAAGAGGGATATAGGGGAAAATCTAAAAACTAAAAGATAGCAGTAAGATCTATTTTTTAAAAGAAAATGAGTATTACACAAAGGGTAACAAAGAGGCACGTGGTAGGTATGAGAAAGCTGTAATATATGATAAATGTGTTAAGGCAATCATCAGTGAAATATATGATAAAGAAAAAAGATAGCCTCCTCATGAGGTGAAGGTGAGGCTTAGTACTCCACTAATATACTCTCAATGTCAGGATAAAGTAAGGAAGTTATCCATCACATTGGGTGGACCTCCTGTGGTGAACCTTTGGAAGAATGTGGCCAGGAGTTACACAGGATTGGCAGGCATGGATAAGCTATGGTCTTTACATTGGATTAAATATTGAAATCAATTAGATCACAGAGTCATTTGAATAAATGAATATAAGAAAAACTGTCATCTGTTTGATTAAACCTTTTTGCTTTTCTCAGAAAAGGCCCGATAGTTTGGTAATGCAAGTATTAATATCTCCCTTTCATAGAGGAGGACACTAAGACTTGGCAATGGTAACTGACTTCCCCATTGTGATATGGTTAGTAAATATTGAATATAGATTTTTGGATTCCAAGACTAATGCACTTCCCACTCTATGTAGTTGGCCCTCTTCCTAATACCTGGGGTGAGTCAAATATGGAGGAGATTCCATCTTGAGAAATGAGCAATTTACTAAGTCTTTCTAGATAACCCTACCACTGTACCTCAGGATCTAAGAAACAAGCCCATGACCCTGAATGCCTCTGATGTAACAGAGCAGGTTGGTTCTATTATGTTGAGTCTGTAGAATAACATATTCATATTTTGAATACCCAGAGGCTAATTATCCAGTTTATGGCTTACCCAGATTTTCTTTTTCCTTCTTGCTACCAGTTCCTGGTCATTTTGTTGTTTGTTTTCATTTCCACTAATTAAGAGAGGCAGACAGTAGAAGGGAAGGCAGGAACAAGGAAAGGAGGGGAAGGGAAATTCAAATCAACAAAGCTACTACTTAGATAATGATAATGGCTCCTAGAGCCATGGGAGGAGGTTAAATCTTTAGGCAAAATGAGGGTTTTGAACTTTCTATAGATGTAATCGCTCCATGCCTCCTCTGTATCCCATTTTTAGTGATAACAGGGAGTTAGGTGAAACTCCAGTGTAACATTTCCCAAAGACATAAGTGGGAAAACATTAGGTATGCCAAACACCAGCTGCTTAAAAGAAAGTCATTGGGTGTGAAACTACTGTTGAGAAGGCAGTACACTGCTCAATTTATGGAGGCCACTGGGGTATCATTTAGGACAACAATGAGGTGATATACTAAAAAGACTCTAGACTGTTTCAAAAAAAAATCTATTAAGAAGCTCTCACTCTCAGGGGAAGGTATATACTTCTTCAGAATCCTAGTGGAAGGTGATGAACCCTTTGTTGTTATGATGTTGTCTCTAGGTATAAGAAAGCTGCTCTGAAAGAACAAGCCAGTGATAAGATTCAAAGGAGAAATGCTACGAACTCATGTCTTGAAAATAGTAATTATATCATATAAATTTGTATACAAAATAACCAGAGTCTAGTGCCCCTGGATTTTATTACTAATGTTAATAACAATTATCTGGGATTTGAGTGTAAAGCACTTGTAAAATTTTGCAGTGCTTTCACATACATTATCTGGTGTGATCCTGACAGGTGCTCTTTGATTTAGAGCAGTGGCATCAAACTGAAATAGAAATATATTCCTGATATCTGCACATTGATCTAGGAAACCACAAATTAACATTATCTATGTTGTACTGTGTTTTTGTTTTATTAAATATTTTCCAATTATGTTTTAATCTGGTAGAGTTATGAGGGTAGCTTGCTATGAGTTTGACCACTCTGATTTTGGAGGATCTAGAATTGGAAAGGGGGGACTGCAGGTGCCATCTAATTCAATCTTCTTCTTTTACAGAGGGAGAATTTGATACTCAGAGAGATTAAGTGACTTGCCCAACATCACATAGGTAGTAAGCATGAGAAACAGGATGAGAAAAAGTTATGAGTTGGACTAGGTGACCTCAGAAGTTCCAAGATTCTTTGAACCTATGACATAACAGCAAAGGCTGGACTAAAAAACCTGGACTTGTAACCTCCCACTCTGGTGCCCTTTTTATATTATGTGACATAACTGTAAGATGCTGAAGAACTAATCAGAGGTTTAACAATAACACTATTAAAGGGTATCAGGAGTATTTTCACGGCCTATGTATGAATTAGGAGTGAAGTTGGTACGGGCACTTAATCAAAAAGTAGTTCTGGGAGGAACTCTCCAATGAAAGGAGACAATCATAAGGGAAAAGTAAAGAAAGAATATCAGAGAAAGTACAACCAGTCCTGGAATAGATTGCCAGGGTGAGCCAGGTATCTATGAGTACATGAAGATAGAATGATCCTAAGAGGAATTGGTTCAAAACGAAAGGAGAGCACAGTGGAAAGAATAGATAAAGCTGGAGTACATCACTGGAGGGGCAGTGATAAGGTGAATGGCAGAGAAAATGAGTAGTGGGAGTTGGGGTGGGGGAGGAGGAATATTTTATGTGCAAGGTGGTACCAGACTATGCTTTATGGGGGGAAAAAGATATTACCTCTGCAACCCAGAGACTAAAAATCTAACTGGAAGGGTGTGACAGACACAAATTAAAGAGTAAAGTCAAAATTAAAGGAAGTATATGATGAGATATAAAATAGAATGCAGCCAATAATTTCCACAAGAGTGGATGAGAGAAGGTGGAGATCATTTGGGACTAGAAAAGTTAAGGTATACCTTTTGGGGAAGAGAGGATTTGAGCAAGGTTATGAGTGGCATTATGAAATTAGCATTTTTAACAATGCAATAATATAATTCAACCAATATATATTAAATACCTACTCTGTAAAAGTCATTGTGAAGGACTCTGGGGCAAAAACAACAACAAAAAAAGGCAAAAACAAAATAATCCCTCATTAATAATAAGAAGAAGAATAAATAATAAGAATAATAATAAGAAGAAGCATTTATATAACATCTTCTACATGTTAGGTGCTGTGCTTGGCACTTAACAAATATTTGATTCTCACAACAATCCTGGAAGGTAGCTGCTGTTATTATCCCCATTTTACAGTTGAGAAAACTGAGGCAAACAGAGGTTAAGGGACTTGCCCAAGGTCACACAGTAAGTACCTGAGGCTTTTTATCTGAGTATCACACAGTAGGTATCTGAGGTTTTAAACTAAGATCTTCCAGACTCCAAGTCTCACAATAATTCCATCCTTTGTGCGATCTAGCTACCTTATACAACTAACCTTCTGCTGGGAAGTAGGCTAAACTTATTCATTGTTGAGGATGAACCAGAGAGCATAAAAATAGATAGAGAAGCATGGGCATGAGGTCATGAGATCCTAAGGTAGCATGGTAGCAGTGGGTCAGAATGAAGGGATGAATCCAAGAAACCTTTTGAAGGAAAAATCAAAACTACTTGGTTACTGGTTTGAATTGGGAGATATAAAGGAGAGTTGGTAATTAAGGACTGTTAGATGACTTCAAGACTGTGTAACTCTGATACTGGTGAGGGCACTGATATTAATAATAAAAACATATGTTTGTATAGTGAGTCAAGGTTTATGAAATACCTTTCTCAAGATAGCCCTGCGTTTTAGTTACTAGAAGCATTATTATCCAAATATTTTAAGAACGGAAGCTAAGGTTTATAGAGGTTACATAGCACAAGATTACATAGTTAATAAATTAATATATAGTTATTAACTATATTAATTAATATGTAATTATTAATATATAGTTATTAATTATATGTAGTTAATAAATATCAGAATTTTAAGTTATATCTTGAAACTATAAGCAGTCATCATCATCATTATTATATATATAAATTATATAAGAAATTATACAATAGCTATAGATTATATAATAATTATTACAAATACTATAATAAATTATATAATAATGAATATTGTTATTATAGCTATCACATATTTTAAATATAAACTTTAAAGAAGACTTTACATGTGAGCCTCACAATAACCTTGTGAAGTAGGTGCTATTATAATCCCATTTTACAGCTAAGTAACCTGAGACTGAGAGATTAAGTGAATTTGCCTGGGATTCACATAGATAGCAGATTTCAAACTCAGGTATTTCTGATTCCAAGTCCAGCACTCCATCTACTTACTGAACCATGTAGCTGCTGCCTCAAAGTTCTCTTTATATTACACCACCCTTACTTTAGGAAGGGGAAGTGATTGTTTGCTTTGGGGGAGTGAAATCAGATTGATTTAGGGCCTGTTCTAGGGCAGATCCTGTCTGAAACTGGTCCTCAAAATTCTAAAATGGAGCTCAGGTAATCTGCTTTGGCCATATAATAGAGTACCTGAGAAGAAAGGTTCCAGAGATCAGGGATGATTCAATAATGGAACAGATTCTATCCCAAGTATAGGATAGAATCAAACTTGTCTCTGGTGTTTGATAGATGGGGTACAAGAGGAAAATGCCATTAACTTTGTTGTACTATGGCATCCAATGTCATTCCATGACTTAAAATCAGGACATATTCCAGGTATTGAAGAAAGATGGCTTACTTGTTCCTAAGCATTAATCAAGGTTATCTATGCCTTGGGGGTTATTGTGAGGCAAAAACAAAAAAAAAGGTAAAAACAAAATAATCTCTAATAATGATAATAATTAGCATTTATATAACACCCTCCATATATTAGGCACTTTGCTTGGCACTTTCCAAATATTATCTTATTTGATCTTCACCACAACCACAATGACCCTACATATATATATACACACACACACATATATATATATATATATATATATATATATACACACACACACAAACACATACATATATGTGTGTGTATGTATATATTTATGTATATATTTATGTGTATATTTATATGTGTATATAAAATATTTTTATATACACATACATGCATATACGTATGTATACATTGTTGTTCAGTTATTTTTGAGTTGTGTCTGATTCTTTGTGACCTCGTTTGGAGTTTTGGTATAGATATTAGAGGGTTTGCTATTTCCTTCTCCAGCTCATTTTACAGATGAGGAAACTGAGACAAATAGAATTAAGCGAAATGGTCAGGGTTACACAGCTATTAAGTGTCTGAGGCCAGATCTGAACTCAGGAAGATGAGCATTCCTGATTCCAGGCCTAGTGATCTATCCACTCTGCTACCTAGCTATCCCATTTATATGTATGTATAAATATACATGCATACATATGTATATATACTTTTAAATTTAATCTGCATTATTAACAATTTTTTAAGTTTATACAATAAAAAACAATAAATCAGACCCTGATTTGTAGTCACTATCTATTTCTAAGTTATAAATGGCCACATTGAGAATTTAACGATCATCTCTTGAAAGGGTTTAGAAGTAGCTCCAGCATACTTTTGCCTCTTCTCACTAAAAAATTTTGCATGTCCCTGTCACATTGCTATAACTAACACAATACTAAGCAGAAGTAATTATATTTTGTACAAAACTTTGGAAATTATTCCAAAAGCCCAAGTGAAAATCCTGCTGAGATCTGTAGGAATGCCAACAGACATTCTCAACAGTGTCTGTCCTGTCAGTCATTCTGAGTCATCCTTTTTTCCCTGTTTATTTTTATTTTCTGGTTCTGCTAGACAGCAAGCATGGTATTTTATTCAGAGTGATCAAAGAGACAGTGGCCTGTTTTATATATAGTTGGAAAGTCAGGCTCTTTTTGGAGGCCATCAATGTGCCTGTTACTTCAACTTCTAAGGCAAAAGGTGAGGCATCACAATCTACTAATCCCTCTCCAATTCAAAGGCATGAATTCCCTGAGAACATCACTTCAGTCAAGGTGTTTATTGAACAAAGTGTGTGCCCTACAGGCCCTGTACGGGCCCATGTCTCCTGGTCTTGGCCCAACAGTCAATAGCCTTCGATGAGATGATTAGTTTTGTCTCTAAGTTTCCAGTTCCACTTTCTAAAGGTCAGATGCCTTAGAGATGCAATGTTTTTCTCCTACCATATTGCCCCTGACTTGCCTCTGAAAAAAAAATGTCACAAATTATGTACCACTTTCAATTCCTGGGATCCCTTGTTTCTTCCTCACCTTTTGTTCACTCTCTTTTCACATATACCCTTCCAAACTATCAACTGTGATTACAGTAGAAATTTATTCAGTCAGTCAACAAATACTTACTAGGCATTTCCTAAGTGCTTATACCATGCTAAATGCTGGGGATAAAAAGAGAAGGCAAAGATATGGCCCCTTCCCTCAAGAAGTTCACATTCTAATGGGGGTACAAATGTAAAAAGTTGCACATGGAAAATATGTGCAATGTAAGTGAAAGGTATTCTCAGAGAGAGAAAAACTGGCAATGTCATGGTAAACATGGTGGCAACAGGGTAGGGGTTAGGGGAAGAGTCAGGAAAGGGCTCCTGCAGAAGATGGAGTTTGGTCTAATGCTTCAGGTCTAATGAGAGGTGAGGAGGGAGAGTATTCCAGGAATGGGGATCAGTCAGAAAAAAGCACAGACATGGAGCGTAATGGGAGAGAAACAGCAAGGCCAATGTCACTACATGGCCGAATATGTGGGTGGAAGTAAACTACAAAAGGATTGGAAAAGTAGGAATGGTCTAGGTTATGAAGGGTTTAAAAGCCAAGCAGGATTTTATATTTGATCTTGGTAATAGTAGGGAGTCATTGGAGTTTACCCAATGGAAGTAGAGTCCCATGATTAGACCTGTGCTTTAGGAAATTCACTTTGGCAGCTGAGGGGGGATGGATTGGGGTGGGGAGAGATGAGGCAGGTAGACCCATCAGAAGGCTATTGGAATAGTCTGGGGGTGAGTAATGAGGAACAGCATCAAGTCATCAGCTTTGTGAATGGGAAGAAGATGACATAGGAAAGACATGAAGGGAGGAATGATAGGATTTAGAAACAGATTGAAAATGTGGTGTGAGTGAAAGGAGGAGCTAGAGATGATAACAAGGTTAAAGGCTTGGGTGACTGGGAGAATGGTGTTGTCCCTTGACAGGAAGAAGAGAGGGCTTGGGGAGAAATTGAATGAGTTCTGTTTTGGACATGTTAAGTTCAAGATGTCTATGAGTTATCCAGTTCAAGATGTCCAAGAGGCAGCTGGTAATTAAAGATTGGAGGTCAGGAAAGAGATAAGGAATGAATATAGAGGTCTGGGAATCATCTACATAGAGATATTAATTAAATCGATGGAGGCTGATGAGTTCACCAAGTGAGAAATACAGTCTATCAGTCTTCAGAGTCTGGCTTGAGAACTGATCTGGTTTCACTTTTCAAACATCCCCACCCACCTACCTCCATAGACAATTAAGGCAGCAAGGTGGAAGGAGTGTTTGATTTAGAACCAAAAGATCTAATTTTGAGTCCTGCTTCTGATATTTATTAGTTTTTTGGCCTTGTTGCTTAAACTTTGAGACTCAATTTCCTCCTGCTAACTTCATCCCCTTCCATTTCCCCCACTGCAAAGAGTTCTAGTGAAGAAAGCACTCTGTAAAATTCAATTGTTGTTTGTTGTTGTTGAATCATTACAGTCCTGTCCCATTCTTTATGACCCCATTTGGGGTTTCCTAGGCAAAGATACTGGAGTGGTTTGCTATTTCCTTCTCCAGTTCATTTTACAGATGAGGAAACTGAGGTAAACAAAGTTAGGTGACTTGCCCAGGGTCACACAGCTAGTAAGTATCTGAGGCCAGATTTGAACTTAGGAAGATGCGTCTTCCTAATTCCAGGCCTGGCACTTTATTCACTGTGTCACCTAGCTGTCCTGTAAACCTCAATGAACCAAATTAAACCTATTTTCTGTTTTGTAATGACATTATTAGTGGGGCAGCTAGGTGATCCAGCGAACAGAGTGCCAGGCTAGGAGTCAGGAAGATCTGAACTCAAATGTAGCCTCAGACATTTATTAGCTGTGTGACTCTCAGTAAGTCAGTTGACCTCTATTTACCTCAGTTTCTTCATCTATAAAATGGGGATAATAATGACACCTACCTCCCAGAATTGTTGTGAAGATCAAATGAGATAATAATTGTAAAGTGCTTAGCATAGTGCCTAGCATATATAAGTGCACTGTATAAATGTTAGTTATCATCATCATTATCATCATCATCATCCTTATCCTTATATATAAATGTTATCATCATCATCACCATCATCATCACCACCATCATCACACCATTATCATCATCATCACAATCATCACCATCATCATCATCCTTATCATTATTTATTACAGAACTGTTGACAAAAGAGGTGAAAATGCTCCAGATAAGTAGAATAACTTACACAGAATGGAATCTTGCCAAACTTTAAAAAAATACAGAAGAAAGCAATAAAGAATAAAATTTAAGTTTCCAAGGAGATATTACCCATGAAAAGTAGGCATAATAACAGAATCCCAATAAAAATTATTTTTAAGGTACCCAGCATTGTCCCTTTAAATGACTAATGTTTAAAGAACAGAAGTCCTTTTTAAATGACTTTCAATGAAATCCACATTATAATCTCATTGAAAACACTCATTTCTTGTTAAATAAACATTATCTGATGAACAGAGGACTTCAATAAAATCCTCTCATATCTTATTATTCCAAAGTTTAGATAGGAGCTTTTAACTTGTCCTCATAACTCAACCACAGGATCAGTCCTGTTACCCTCCTCCTTATCTTTTCATTGACCTGATACTATTTCTGTAACATGATGGCTCTAAAAGAGAAAAACAAAATAAATAGGAAAAAGAAAAAGAAAAAGAAACCCTAATACACGCAGTTTGCACTAAATTTGTGGTGACCATGGCATTGTTTTAATCTAAACTTTTTAGGTTTCATTTCTATTTTTATTTAACTTTGAGATATTTCTGATAAATATAAATAAAAATCCCAGGTTTTCCACTTGAGAGCAGGAAGAGGCCATTTTAAGAGCCTATGCTACCCTCATGAAGTTCTTACAGCTGAAACAGTCAAAGAATGTTTGTACATGAGTGAATGTATGGATGGGGAATGAATGAATGAATAGAAAAGCAGTTATTAAGTGGTAAGCACCAGAGATACAAATAAAAAAAAAGATGAGATTATCCCTGCTTTCAAGAAGCTCATGTTTTAGTTGGGGAAAATAGTATATTCAAGAACGTTTGGTTGCCGGTTGGATGAATAGATGGCTGACTGGCTGGCTGGCTGGATGGATGCATGGAGCTGATGGTCCTCTATCTCATTGGAAGAAATAGAGTTGGTGACTCTATTTCATCCAAGCAAGGTGAGCAATCAAGCAGCTTAGATGGATTCTGCATGAATGAGGCAAAGAGAAAGGGTAAGGGTAAGGTAAGAGGAGAACATATCAATGGAGATGAAACCTCCACATACATCATGTGCTTCTTAAAGTATTTTGCTAGCAAAGGGTTGGACCAAGCCCAATTTAGCTCCTTCTTTATCATTCATAGTATCATGATGTTGGGGAGTTTAGAAGTTGTTTATTTTACAAATAAAGAAACTGAGGTTCAGAGAGGTTAAAGAAGGAAACCTGCATTTATCAAGCATCTGCTATGTGCCAAACACTGTACTCAGTGTTTTACAAATATTATCTCATTTGATCTTCACAAATCAAATGTGATTGGTAGGCAGGTGTTATTATTATCCTTATATTATAGATGAGAAAACTGAGGCAGACAAAGGTTAAAAAACTTGCCCAGGATCACACAGCTAGTGTTTGAGGCTGCACCTGAACTCAGGTCTTCCTGCCTCATTGTATACACTGTGCCACTGAGTTGCCTTGCAGACTTAACAGAACAGGAAGGTAGAATGTATAATGGAAAGAGTACTGCTTCTGCAAACAGAATCTCAGGTTAAGTCCCACTTCTCCAAACTATGTAATCTGGGAGAAGTCACTGAAAACACCGATCCCCAGTTTCTTTATTCATAAAATAAAGAGGCCAGACAAAGGACTTCTGAGGTTTCTTTCAGCTCTAGACCTATGTTCCCCTAATCTGCATGAGGGTTGCTTTAGCAGCAGTTGTGAGGGAAAAGAAAGGGAAGGGAAGGAAAAGGAAGGGAAGGGAAATTTGCACCTGTGAGACTAGAAAGTGTTCTAAACTAGTCAAGAGCACGCATTTAAACCTTTCCCTTAGCATGAGCATGACAAGCATTGCATGAGCTTCTTGGACTGTTTCTGCCTTTCTACAATTCTACAAATTATTTCTACTTCTTGGGCATCTATAGTGCTTGTGTGGGTTAGTTTTGTTGTTAACATTAAGATAATAACTGCAGCTACACCCATACATCAAGCAGAGATATATCTACTATACAAGCATAGGTGTTCACTAAAATAACAGTAATAATAATAATAATAATAATAATAATAATAATAACTGAATCAAGTCATTGAAAAGTCATAGACTAACAAACTATTAGAGGTTAAATAATCTTAGATATCTTCTAGCCCAGGGATTTTTAGCTTGGGGGGGGAGGGTCTATGATCTTGTTGTTTTTCAAAAATATTTTTATATCTCTATTTCAAGGTAAATGGTTTCCTTTGTAATCCTATATATTTTATTTTATGTATTCAAAATATTATTTTGAGAAGGGGTCCCTAGGCTCCCAGGTCCCACACTGCCAAAGGGGTCCATGACCAATAAGGTTAAGAATCTCTCATCCAGTCCAATCTGCCTTAATTTAACAAAATTATTTTAAAAAAATCTTTAAGGGGGTAAACGACTTATTGAAGGTTACGCAGTTTGCTGATGATCAAGGCAGAACCAGAACTCATGTTTCTTGCCTGGCAGTCCAATGCTATTTCCATTATCCTATGCTATTTCCCATCACTAGCAGAGGCCTAGCCGTGGTCCTCAAAACTGACTTTAAAAAGCACAAACAATAAAACGCTGGCCACTGAACTCATCCAGAAGAACATTGTTGTGGGGTTCCTTATTTGGTTCTAATATACATTCTTCTTCTACTCTTCAAGAATGGTGAAATGCATTGCAGTGAAGATTTAAATGCCCCTCAAAAGCATCAGATAATTACCTAAGCCAGAAGCAAGATGTTAGACCAGGCAGACTAATGATCTGATAGAGGATGGCAATTCCCTTATTTCCTAAGGAGCATAAACATAAATCATAGAATAAATACATGTTTTTAGTTGGACCTCAAACTGGAAAAAAAAAAGCCTCTCTAGTGAGGAAATTATGAGCGTTCTCTTAGCATATCAATGCTCATTTCCCTTTAAGCAAAGTCCTTATACACCAAAAAACATTTCTAATTTTTCTTTCAAGTGTTGCTATATGACTCACTAGTGCTAAATAAACACCCTAGTAAGCACTAGAGGGGGAAAATCCACATAACTTGACAGTAAAATGATGGCTTTTAACAAGTTTCCTCAACTTTTCTTCTTGAAAAATTATTGGAAAGTTTACTCTTTTGATCACAGTTTGCATGTTTCTATTTTTTTTAAACATAGCTGACTTTCCCCACACTTTTCCCTGCATAGGCTTTTTATCATGTGAATTGCGAACTCCTTGGGGACCTAGTTAGTGAAACCTTATCAGATGCTGTGGAAGAATACCTCTAAGTTGGCTAAGCAATGAATTGAATACCAAGAGTTAATATTTAGATAATACTTTAAGATTAATACAGCACTTTATAAATAATGTCATTTTATACTTAATAATAATCCTGGTAGGGAGGTACTAGATGAGGAAATTGAAGCAAACACAATTAAATTACTTGCCCAGCATCAACATGACTAGTAATTGTTTGGGGCCAAATTTGAACTCAGGATTTTTTGATTCCAGGTTCAGAGCTATGTCCATTATGCCATTTAAATTCCTCTATACTGTTGTATTTAATATCTATAGTCAAGGAAATCAAATCCCCACATTGGCTATGTCCAAAAATATACATCTTATTCCATACTTTGAGCATATCACCTTTCTGTTAGGAGCTGAATAGTATGCTTCATCACTGGTCCTTTTGGAATTGTGGTTGGTTGTTCCATTGAGCTAGAGTTCTTAAGTTTGTCAAAGTTGTTTTTCTTTACAATGTTGTTGATATTATAGAAATTGTTTTCCTAGTTCTTAATGAACTGTTGGTAGAACTGTAAATTGATACAGCCATTCTGAAAAGCTATTTGGAACTATGCCTATGAAAGTTGCTAAACTATACATACCCTTAGGCCTGGCAATACTACTACAAGGCCTGTGTCCCAAAGAAATTAAAGAAAGAGGAAAAGAATATAAAATAAAAATATTTATAGTAGTTCTTTTTGTGGTAGCAAACTAAGAAAATAAAGGGTGCTTATCATTTGGGGGATGACTAAAAAAATTATGGTACATAAATATAATGGAACACTATTGTATCATAAGAAATGATAAAAGGGAACTTTTTTCGGAAAAAAACAGTGGTAAGACTTGTAAGGATGAATGCAGAGGTGAAGTGAGTGAAATCAGGACAATAACTTGTAGAAAAAAACAACAATATTATGAAGACAAACAATTTATCTCTACAAGTTGAAAGACCATGAGTCCAATAGACCAAAAATGATGTATTCTATCTATCTTCTGACAGAGAAGGAAAGAAACAAACATTTATTAAGCACCAACTATATGCTATAACCACTTTACAAATATTATCTCTTTTGATCCTCACAATAACCCTGGGAAGTATTTATTATCCTCATTTTACACTTGAGAAAACTGAGGCAGACAGAGATTAAGTGGATTGCCTAGAGTCACATAGCTAACTAATATTTGAGGCCAAATTTGAATTTAGGTTTTTCTGATTCCAGGCTCTGCACTCTATCTACTGAGCCATCTAACTACCTCTGCAGAGGCAGAGAGATCATGGGTTCAAGATGCAGACTAAGACATACATTTTTGGATGTGGTCAACATCAATATTTGTTTTACTTGATTGTGTATATTTGTTACAGGGGTTTTGTTTTTCTTTTTCCTTTTCCAATTGGAATGGGGGAGTGTGAAGGAGAAAGAGAGAATAAATGCTAGTTACTTGAAAAAAATTATTTTTTAAACATTTCTCCAGGTTTATTAGAAACCTTTCCTTTCGTCATTCCTTATGGTCTAACAATATTCCTATATATATATGTGTATATGTATAATATACATAATGTATATATATGTGTGTGTGTATAACATATATATGTGTGTGTATAACATAATTTGTCCACACATTCCCCAAATGATGAGTATTTATTCTGTTTCCAACTCTTTGCTACTTCACAGATCACTGCTATGAAAATTTTTGTACCCATTAATCCCATTCCTCTATTTCTTTATAAGCTTAATAGTAATGATAATAATAATAACTAACAGTTATATAGCACTCACTATATGCCAGGCACTGTGCTAAACATTTTACAATTATTATCTCATTTGGTCATTATCCCCATTTTACAGATGAGTAAACTGAGACAAAGAATGGTTAAATGACTTGCACAGGGTCAGACAGCTAGTATGTGTCAAAGGCTGGATTTCAGTAGTTTAGTAGTAATATTACTAGGTCACAGAATGTTCATAGTTTGGTGACTTAGGGGATATTTGGGTTTCATTTTGAGAAAGTTTAGAGAAAAACAACTGATGAATTGAGGGTCCTAGTGAAATAATGAATACTTATATTTGTCCTCTTGATCCACAGAAGTCCCAAGCAACAGAACGAGAAACTTTGCTTAATATTTGTAGGCCAAAGGAGAAAAAAAGGTCCATCCTCTCTCTCTTTACCCTACACTTCCATAAAATAGTAAATAATATCACATATGAAGCAGCAACATGCTCAAATAGCTAGAGACTGCCTGATATAGTGTATAGAAGGCTGGCTTTAGAGTCACAAAAATCTGGGTTCAAATTTTACCTTTGATGCATACTGACTTTCTAGACCTGGGAAAGTCACTTAACCTCAGATTGTCATGGATAGCTCCCTAAGACTGCAAATTGCAGACCTTACTTGGCATAAGCAGTTTCCTTACTGGGAGTTCCTTCCACCAATGAAATCACAGATTCAGTTTAAAGACACATACTCAAACACCAAATGGAGAAATTCAAAAGGAAATCATTAATTTTCTAGCCTCTCATTTTGCAGAAGGCCAGCAGTGAATTTTCACCTGTGATAGAAGAATTTGCTTGAGACATATCCTAAAAGCATCTGTGATACCCCTAGACTATTCCAACTAAGAGTACAGCATAGTTAGTGGCTTCATTCCCACCTGATTTCACAAACCAAGAATGGTCAACCTTTCAGATTGCATTCTTATTTCTTAATGGGTTCATCTAACAATAAACCATCTCAAAGACTCAGCAATCTGGATACTAGGCTATTCTCAAGAGCATAGAATATGGAAGATATTCACCAATACAGTTTCAATTGTGGGCATAAACACACACATATGTAGCTGTTTTGATTTAATCCACAAGCCTTTATATTTCCTTCCATAATACTGCTTTCGACTTTCTTTGTACTCTACCCCATATAAATAAAAGTCGACAAGAATTTATTAAGCTTTTACCATGTGCCAGACACTAGGGTAGATGCTAATGATACAAAATCAAGAACTAAATAATCAAAAGAGGTTCACATTCTAATGTTGAGGATAAAAAGTGATAAATAACACAAAATAAATTGGAAGAGAATACATAAAAACAAATCCGAGGTACTTAACAAGGCAAGTTGAGAGACAGGGCACTAGAAATTGAAGGGATCAGAAAAGGTTGCATGTACAAGATGATGCTTGGGCAGAGTCTAGAAGGAAAAGAGGGGTTATATGAGCTGGAGGTAAAGAGGGAGGGCATTGGGTGCATGTTGAACAGCCAGTTCAAAGGAATGGAGAAGGAAGATAAATTGTCATGTGTGAGGATCAGAGAGAAGGCCAGTTTAGCTGGATCACAGAGTGAGAGAGGGAAAATACAGACTGATTGATTGATTGTTTATTCTTATCTGTATCTTCCATAACACCTAGGCACTTCCTATCTTGTTCAAGGTAGGCCAAAAAATTAATTGATTGAAATAAATATGTGCTCAACAAGTATTTTCTAAATGAATGAGGAAGACTTTCAGAAGAGAGAATATGGAGGCAGACATATCAATTAGTGGAATGAATGAATGAATGAATTCAAAAGTATTTATTAGGTACTTACAATGTACTAATCCTTATGAGGCTCTGCGTTATAAGTAGAGAAAGCAAGATAGTCCATAATTTCAAGGACCTGACACTTGAATTGGAGAAGAAAATACATAAAACAATGTGCTGATGGAAAGGCCAGAAGTCTGAAGATTGCAAGGGTGGGTCAGATGACAAGACGCAGGTATTCTTAGGTGATGATAGTCAGTCAGATGATAAAACCAGAGGTCTGAAGGCAGTAGAAGTGGGGTAGATGGTAATGCCTAGAGATCTTTCACATCAACAAAATGAATAGAGTTGGTGACTCTCATTGCATCCAAACCATGTGAGTAGTCAAGAAGCCTGGATGGGTTCTGAATGGTTGGGAATGAGAGAGAGAAGTGAAAGGAAAGCAAGGGGGAAGGGTGCCCCTGGTGGTGGCAAGGCTTCCAGTCTGTCTGACATTTCAGAAGTGTTCTTCATTGGGGGCAGTGGAGGGGGCAAGGGGAAAAGGCAAAGAGTCAAAGAGTGATCTGATAACATCTTGAGTTGAAGCCTAGGGAAGGAGGTAGGGTATAATGAAGAGAATGATGGAGTTGAGGTTAGAAGATCTGGCCTTGGATACATACTACCTGTGTCACCTTGGGTAAATCACTTAACCTCTCTGTATTTTAGTTTTTCATCTATAAATTAAAGGAATTGGCCTATATGGCCAAGCACTTTGTAAATTTTAAAGCACTTTATAAATGTTGGTTATTATTATTTTGAAATAGTTTCTGTTCTCTTGAGTAGAAATATACCTAAGAATTCTGCAACCCTGGGTCAAATCCAGTTGAAGGAGCACATGGAGAATAGTCTACCTTGGTCAGTATGTTGTGCCAGAAAGGGATTGGACCTTTCCTTCCCCAAAGAGTATGGTCTTAGCTTCAATTGTATGGCCCTATTCTCAGCCCTGCAACACTCACAACCAGGTGATATGTTGGAAGATGAGGGTAGTAATAGAAACAAAAGAAGTAATAGAAGTTAGTAGGGGAAGGCTGCCCCTGTGCTGGTGACATAGGGATGGTAAACTAAAGGACCATCATGTAGACTAAGAAGCCCTTCATCATGTCCTCCATATCATTATGAGAAGCCCTGATTGTCCCAACTAATTACATATTACCCTTTCTACCACCCTTCATCCTCCCTTATGGCTGAAAGTATTCTCTTTATTCTCACATTTTCCTACAATACTTATCTGGAAAAAAATACCTTCATTTATCCTGCTCTACCTTGTATAATATGTTTAATGTGTATATCTCCTAGTAATATGTAAGCATCTTGCAGCTAGATACTGTTTTTTAATCTCTAAATTCCTAGCACCTAGAATAATGTTTTGAATGTAGTATATGACTAAAACCATTGTTAAATTTAATAGAATTAAACTGAAACACTCTAGAACCCCAAAAGGCTTATGAAACTTCCAAAGATGTATAACTCCAAAGGAAGAGAGTGTACACTGGGAAAATCTAAATTTTGCTATAATTCAGCAAGGGAACTACAACAGAAGTCTCTTAAGGGTTCTTCTAAATTCTGACTGAACAGTTAAATCTCTCAGGAATAGTAGATTTCTTCCTAAACTTTCTCTTCAGAGCTAGTGAGGTATACAACAGGGCCAGCTTTATAAGGATACAACTGTCTATATGGTATATATGGAAGGGTATAAGAAAGGAGCTCTCATTCTTTCTAAAATTTCACCATTATATGTTTTTGGATCTAGAATCAATAATCAAACATTCTACCATGCTCACACTTACCATGCATACCTCCTTTTGTCCTTCATGTGATATTAATATTTAATTTGTTGGAGGCAGTGATGTTCCATATCTTGCCACATAGTAATGTTAATAAAATATTTGCTTTGAAAAGATGAGCCTTTGCTCTCATAGGACATGGGGTCAGTAAAAGAATCTTAAAATTTCCTGAAAGTAATCCATGCCTCTCTCTTCCTCCATTTCAAGTCTTTGTACAGCTCATTATCCATCTGTAATATCAGACCAAGATATTCTGTTAGACAATCTCTATAGGATGTCTATGCACATTAAAATCTGTATAATAAATATTTTTCATCCACTTGGTCTTTCCTGTGTGGATTGATAAACTAAACTCCTTTCAGTGATTACTGAAATCCTCCAGGTGTTTTTTTTTTAACATCCTGGAGTTTGATGCATTCAGCGCAATGTCATTTTTGGATTAGAGAACCTAGAATTCCTCCATAAATTACATATCTTCCCTCACAGTGGCAAATATATTTGGTTAGCACACATCCTCCTCTTGTAATCCTTGCCTGAATTTACTAATAGGGAGTCTTTGCATAATATTATTTCTATTGCTACATCTTCCAAGAAATGCTGAGTGATAATTCATGTGTGGATAGGAGACACTTTGCTGTAAAAGAGCCCATAAGGCAATATTTTATTCTACCAAAAATTTAAAATGAGCATAGTGGGAACTTCTATTCTTTGCATCTTTCAGTGAACTATAAGATATTAAATATGTGATTGACTGTTGAATATCACTTATGAAAGTCAGCTTGGTCTTTAATGATACCTTCAGCAATGATGCTCTCCATTCACATGTAGATCACTGTGGTACAGACTTTTAATAGATAGGAAAGGAAATACATAGGCTTATAGGTTTTTAGTGTCTTTGGGTTAATTTTTTATGTATTGATAAGATTTGAATTTTTTTCTACACCTTTTATATCTTTCTTTTTTTAGATAATGATCTCTCTCATAATTATGTTGTCTCCAGCACAGATCTCCTCTGTATGTACTTTGTCCAACCTGGGTCCTTCTCCCTTCCCTTTATTCTTGAGTACCATTTCTACCTCTTTTATAGATACCTTGGGATTATGATGTTATTATGTAAGTGTAGTGATTCCACAGTCCTTGATAGAGAAAGTGGTTTGTTAAAATGTTTTTCTCAAATCTTTTCCATTTTTCTTTTGTTTATTATCCTCTTTTCATTATCATCTTTAAATGACCTTAGGATGTCTTAGCTTAGTCAGATATTTTGTCAAGTTTTTTTTTTT
>NW_020954603.1:12505604-12538068 GCF_900497805.2 Vombatus ursinus | reverse complement strand
TCTTTTCTTCCTCTTTTCATCCCTCCTTTTATCCCTTCTTCCCTTCCTTTCTTCCCTCCCTCCTTTTGTCCCTTCCCTACCCTTCCCTCTTGCTTTTCTCCCTACTTTCCTGCCTTTCTCCCTTTCTTCCTTTCTTCCCTCCTTTCCTCCCTCCTTCCTGAATTCCTCTTCCCCTCCCCTTTCTCTTTCCCTCATTTCCACTCTTCCTTCTCTTCTTCCTTGCTTTCCTGCTTCCCTACTTACTTCCCTTCATCTTTCCTTTTCCCCTTATCTTCAGAGGCTGACACAGTGACTATACAGAGTAGGTGCTTTATAAATGTTTGCAAAATGGATTAACAAAAAAAGATAGGAGATGCTATCCTGGGCTATATTAGTCTTCCTTCAGGGCCAAACATTTTCACTATTCAAGGGTTGTAACTGCTTAGTCTCCATTTACTTAAGTCATTAAGGGCAATGGGGAAGAGGCTAGATGTTGAGCTGGGATAATGCAATACCTGTAGTCTCCTAGCCTGTTCTCTCTCTTGCTCTGCCAACATCTGCCTCCTCTGGGCTTCCATATTGGCAGCCATTTGCCTTTGTTGCTCTTGCTGTCGCTTTTCATTTTCCAGCATTATCTGCTCCTGCCTTCTTCGCTGTATTTCCAACTCTCTTGCAGCATCTGCTGCAGCTTGTGCTTTCCTCTGTTGCTCTGAGAAGGAAAAAGAATTATAAAAATTGAACTAGAGGTAGATAGGGCATCTGGGTGGTGTAGTGGATAGAGAGCCAGGTCTGGAGTCAGGAAGATTTGAGTTCAAATCTGGCTTCAGACACTTACTAGCTGTGTGACCATGGGCAAGTTGCTTAACTCTATTTGCCTCAGTTTCCTCATCTGTAGAATGAGTTGGAGAAGGAAATGGAAAACCGCTCCAATATGTTTGCCACGAAAACCCCAAATGGGGTCACAAAGAGTGGGCCATGATTAAAACAACTGAACAAAAACAACAACTCGAGGTAGTAAGCTGCTCACTCCCCAGCCTTCCACCCCTGTTTACTATTGGTTTTACTTCATAAAATAAACTTATTGGACCTCTTCACTAGATTAACTAGTACTTGTTTAGAGAGAGAGAAATATTTAGGAAGCACAAAAAGGAGTCTTTGTTAAATTCAAATGCTCTCAAGGACATCCAGTCATCTTAAATAACATTTCTGAAGGCAGAGGGCACAATTCTCAGCACTACTCAGGTTAGAGCCTCTTTCGTGTATTTCTCACCTTTCATCTCTTCTTCTTTTGCAGTGAGCATTTTGTCTGCCTGGTTAATTGCATCAGCTACAGTTTCCTTTGACTTCAAGTATTCTTCCAAAGTCTTGTCTGCCTGGAGGATAGGAAGACAATGAATTCGAAACAGGAAATAGTGATGTGAGTGAGGGTGAAGCCAAGGCTTGTTCATTCATCCGAGCAGAGCTTACCTGTGTGTCACTGCAACTGACAGTACTATTAACGATTCACCTTGAGGCTTGGAAAAGACCCTTAAAGTTTCCTGGCTTCTCTTAATCTTCAACCCTGAACCTGTGCCCAAAGGGAAGGTTTACCTGTATCCCCTTCTTGGGGTGCTGGTGGTACTTATTTATGAGCTCTTGCTTCTTCTGAAGAAACATGCCATAGCCCCCTGGTTTGGAGAAGGTGTTCTGCTTCACTGCTTCCTCCAGAGGACTGAAAAGATCCTGAAGCAAAGCAGTGCACCGGTCTAGGGACTCTCTTTCATTATGTTTATGGAAGTCATCTAGCTTGGCTTCTAGCTGAATCTTTAGAGTGATTAAATAAAGAAAAAAGGAGAAAGACGTAAGGGGTGCAAAAGAAGCATATAATTTCAAAATTCAAAAGGACCTCAATAGTCATCTAATCTACCCCATGTTCCATGCTGCCAAAGCGATTGTCCAACCTTTTCTTGAAGGGTTCTAATAAAGGAGAACCCGTGACCTTTCACTTTTAAGTAATTTTAATTGTTAGGATGTTTTCCTTCAGTAGATTGCCCTTAAGAAAATGTTAGGAGTGTGGTATATGATTGTGATGGAATACTACTATGCCATGAGAAGTGATGAGCTCAGTGATCTTAGAAAAACATGGAAAGACTTGCACAAAATAATCAAGAGAGAAATCAGCAGAACCAAGAGAACATTGTATACCGTAACAGTAACAATATAGTAAATATTGTTTTAAGAATAACTTTGAATGAATAAGTCAATTTGAGTATTATAAATACAGAAATTAAAAATAAAGGACATATGAAGAAAGATTCTATCTGCAACCAGAGAAAGAATTTATAAATAGAAGTATGTGTAGAATAATTTTACATATCTATACCTATTTGTGTCTAATGGTAGCTATCTCTAGGACAGGAGAGGGGAGGGAAGAAAAAAAAGGAAAAATAAAAAAGTTACATGATAATTTTATTATATATTTAAAAGGAATAGCAAGTTTTATATAAGAGATATGCAGTTTCATGTGCAATCATCTTTTTTTTTTATACTATGGTATGGAAATGTTTGTTTTATTCCATAAATTGAAAATAAGATAAAAAAATTAGGCACTTCTCCTTCCAATACATTCTCACAGAACCAAAACCTGTTGTCTCTGTGCACTTTTAGAGGCAGTCAAAGAGAACCAAATTTGCTCTCTGATCCATTAGCCTGAGATCAACTCCTATTCTGTCCTTCAATATATGAAGAGTACAAGTGTCTTGATAAGAAGTTTCCAGAAATCCCTTCCCACTACTGTCTTTGCTTAGGACTGTGGTATATAACCCACATTGCAGACCAAAAGCCTCTTTTAACTTCTCAAGACTTTTAATATATGTATTAGATGTTCATATTACATTAAATCTACAGAGCACATAAGAGTCATGGGTCTTTCAGTTACTGATAATACTGAAAATGGAGTATCAGAGTCACAATACTGAGGTCTGAGGCTTTCAAATTTAGTAAGAGCTGTAGTTCACAGGCAAAGTCCTAAAATAGCAAAGGTACCTCCAGTGTTGTTTGGAATTCCTGGTTCACATCCTTGAAAGAGTCCTTGATGAAGGATTTAGTGGCTTCACTCTTACAGATGACGTGTGCGTCCAACAGTTCTTGAAGGGTTTCTGTGGGGAAGTGGACCTTCTGTCTCATCATCTCTTCATACAATGTTAGGGACCTTTGAACTGCAGCCGAGTTCTCTAGCTGAGCCAGTGCCAAGACTGCATTCTCCACACAGGGAATATCTCCACTAGTGATGGCCTCAACATAGTTCAGGACCAGTTTTCCTAGACCTATAGAGGGAAGACAAATGGAACAATCAGGAGAATGGTCAGAACTATCCTGTTTAGGAATGAGGCTGTTTCTTTATTCTTTGCCAGGGTGGGGAGTGGGAGTTTCATTTTGTGTCTCAGAAAGTGAGCTTTCTGATAGAATCAGGAAGCATCAAGAATGCTTATGAAACAGGAAATAAGAAAGATGTTTTTGGTAACCAAAGCTTTCACAAATGTGGTACATATGACTGGCCTGGTGCAAGAAGACAGTCATTGCCTTTGTCCATAGTTACCCTATGAAGACTCTTGTCTGCCTCACTCTAGTGTTCCATACAAGTGCCATAAGGAAGTCAAGGGAAGTGCTGGTGAGAAGAACACTCACGGGGCCCATTGATCGTGCCACCTCCTGGGAGAGTCTTGGCCTTAGCGTCATTGAAGATGTAATCACAAAAGTTTTTAGTATTTTCCACAAAGTCAACATCAAGTTCATCATCATGAAGTTCCTCAAGCTGTTTGAGCTTATTTGTGTGAGCAGGTGGGACAAAGATGAAGCATTTCCTGTTTAGAAAGAACTTCCGGATACATATTCTGGCTTCTTCACCGGTACCTAAGGAAAGGGAGGGAGGAAGAATATGGCATAGAGTGAAAGTTGACCTGGAGTTCAGTCCCCTCAAATTATGTCCTGTTCAGAACATTTGACTCACTCCTAACCCTGAGGTCTTTAGGCATGAGATTGATTAAAGAGAGAGAAAAGGAAAAGGACAAAGAACTTGTGCCAGGAATACAATTATTAGTTGAACCTAGTCATCTAGTCTCCTTCTAAACCTTGCACTATATTCCTCTGTTTTGAGGAGGCTAGGGACTATTACTATACATAGATAAACTAGATACAAATAAAAGTGGCTTCTGGGATTTCCCCCGTTGCCCAGCCCTTAATCCCTGGCACCTTTCTTCAGTTTCAGGGCATTCTCCAGGTACTGATTAGAGGTGACAGGCTGCCCATCAATTTCCAACTGCAAGGTGAAATCACGCACAGTCCACACAAAGTCTGGAAAAAGGCTCGCAAATTCCATGGAATCATTCATCTGCTCAGTGCTGGGGGAAGATTTTGTCTTGATTTTATCTGTCAGTTCTGTCACATAGCTGGGGTGTTAATGAAGGACAAGTGGCAGAAAAAGAGTCCAGCAGGCATCATCCCTTAAGTCTCCCAATTCCCTAATGTCTTTTATTTCTCCTTCCCTTGAATCAGCTTATTGGCATCTTTAACAGGAACATAAGAGATTTTCCTGACAGTTCCTGAGTGTGTGTGTGTGTGTGTGTGTGTGTGTGTGTGTGTGTGTGTGTGGATGACCAGATCCTTGTTTTCATCAGTATAGGGAACTCCCAGTGAGGAATTTTCCCTTAGAAATACAGATTGATATTTGCTGATTATTTATATATACAGCTTTGGAGTTGTCTCAGTGCTCTGAGACATTAAGTGTTCTGCCCTGTCAGAAGTAAAATTATAACCTAGGTCTTTCTGACTGCAATGGGGGCTCTTTATCCACTCCAGGGGTGGGGAACCTGTGACCTCAAGGCCACATGTGGCACTCTAGGTCCTCAAGTGTGGCCCCTAGACTGAATCCAAATTTCACAGAACAAATCTCCTTAATGAAAGGATTTGTTCTGTAAAACTTGGACTTGGTCAAAAAGCTGCACCCAGGGACCTAGAAGACCACACATGGCCTCAAGGTCTCAGGTTCAACATCCCTGATATAGTCCTTTGAAATTTGCAGTGATTTCTTAATGTCATTTCATTTTGTGCAGAAAGGATACTGCAGCTGGTCCATGGCCTGCTGGTTGATGGTGCCCATGCTGTTATAGACAAAGGTGCTGCTCAGTAGCACTGCCAGGGCAAAGATCCACGTGTCATTCTTATTGTCACCCTAGAAGTTAGATCACATTATCTGGACTGAATGCATGATGTTTTACCATTTCTGTGAGATGCCCTAAATTACCATGATTATGCAGTAGGGGAAAACTAACTCACTTGGTCATTGTTAACTTGAGATCTAGAACAACAGTGTTTAGTAACATTTGATTGAGCATGGTGGCATCCACCTCTTCTTACCTTCTCCACATCACCCAGCCCCTCAGTGTCCAGAAGAATGAGGGTGTGATTTGGTTTCTTGGGATGAGGAACACACCACATCCAGATGCCCTTGGTGTGAGACTGCACTGTGGAACCAAGGGAGAAACCTGTACAAGAGTGTAGAGAGATGAGTCCAGATAGTAGCAAAGTGGGAGTTCTGACATTTGGGCATGTGGAGGACATTCCAATCAGAGTTGTAGTGGAAAGAGTGCTGGATGTAGATTGAGTGTAAAGAGCTTTAAATGACCCACAGAGGGATGTGTATTTGAACCTAGAAGCAATAAGGCACCACTAACTCTGAGAAGGGAACATTAAAGTCACCTATAATTATTGTTATTATCTATATCTTTTTTTCTAATTCAGTTAATATTTAAAAATGAAATGGATGCTATTCCATATGGTGCATAAATAGGTAGTGTAGTATTGCTTCATTGCCTATTCTTTAATCATAATGTCATTTCCTTATATCTCTCTCGGTAATGTGAATTTGTGTTTTTGTTTTGTTTTATACCTTCATTCAGCCTCTACGTTTATGGAATCACTCTGATGCACAGTAATTTTTGTTCCTTTCTCTTATTTCATTCTAGATGAATATGTATTTTTGGTTATGTTTCTTGTATCGTTGGGTTCTGGTTTCTTATCCACTCTGTCACTTTATTTCATGTTGTTGGATTATGTATCCTTTCCACATTTGGCATCTGTCTTTCTCCTTTTATTTATTTTATATCTTGTCTCTTTAAATCAGTGTTTTGTACATGAGGGTGTTTTTTTAAGTTTAGACTACTTTTACGCTAGTGTCTCTGTGAGTTAGAGTAAATCCTTATGTGGAACATATATTGTCCAATCTCCATTGTATCTATTACCAGTGAATTTTTCTTATTCATTCCTATCCTTGGTTCTAAGAAAATCATGTTCTGGTATTTCCTTAATAATGACTAAAACAGCAGTATCTCTCATTAATTAATGAATTAGTTTTGTACTCCACCTCAGTTTATATATTGCTTATTTAACTAACTGGAGAAGCTTCTTTCCCTATAAGCTTAGATTCACTTCTCTCTTGATAGGAATCATTCTTCTCTCCAACCCCCCAATCTCACAACTCCTTGGCTGAAACATTGAGGATATTGACTTTACCATATATTATCACTGTAACCAACAAGGAAACAAAGTCATGAATGAATATTTGTAACATATCACCTGAGAGAAAGTCATAGCCAAAGTCACTTTCAACAACTGATTACTATGAACTTCTCAATTTTAGAAACCTAGAAACACCATTCAGTTCTTTCAGGATATGCTTTAAGATAGTTTCTCAAGAATTCTTTTCATATCGCTTTGTGAGATATATGTTATGTTCAATTATCTGTACAGATAACTTATTTTAGTTTCTTTCTCTTTCCTCTAGTCAGCTGTCACAGTTACTATTCTCTCCAGAATGAATGTTAAACTCCTATCTTCTCACAGACATCACATAGAATGGCAGAGATATTGTAACATTAGCTGTAGTTTCTGAGAGAGAGGCTATTGAATTTGATGTTACACCGGTGTATTCCCATTGTTTTCCCCACACACATTTTCTCATGCCATTCACATTCAACTGACCCATTCTAAATTGTTTGAAATTATTTATATTGTTAATTTCTCTGTTCATTTTTTTATTTGCTCATTTCTCTCTCACTTTCAAACCTTCTCTCTCTCTGCCCAGTTAAGAGTTTGGTTCAAAAATCTCCCTTTCAAACTCTCATTTTAAGTAATAAAATGGGAACAAAAGTAGCCAAAAGAATTTAGATCATCTTATCATTACTGTTAAGTAATACGTAAAAATAAACATCTCTAGTTTTCTTTATTAAGATGATGTCTTCTTAAACATCACCATAATTAATTAACTGTTTTCTTTGATCAATGCTTTTTTAAATCTTCTCCCTTTTGTTGCTACTCCCTTTTTTTTAAAAAAAAATGTCCTTTCCTTTGTCTTCCTCATTACTTCTTTTCCCTTCAATCCTATTTATTTTTAATTCCCTGATTTGTGGATGCTGCCTTTATTTTATTTTTTGTGCTCTCCATGTCCCTTATGAAAGGAAACCTGTGTGATATAATATTTGAATTCCCTTCTCTGTCCTGTTTCTTCGTTATTGTATTCGGAAGGAATCAGGAGCACCAAGGAAGTAACCTTGCCTATAAAGATCCATTTATTCTTATCCCTAAGACCCTAATCTGATCCAAATGGACAATATTCTGTATCTGTATACAGAGTGATGTGTCGTAGCCTTGCCTATTGGACTTACCAGTTTTCTGCCTTGCCAGCTTGTTCATCAGGTAGGATTTTCCAGTGCGATAGAGTCCCACGATCGCCACCACCACCACAGGCTGGGTAATTGTAGTAAGGACCTTCAGTGCTTCCTGGTTCACCCTGAATTGCCCATTACTGTTTTCAATTAGGCAGACTGGGGCTGGCATCAAAAGGCCACTGTCCATGTTGGAGGTGGAGTGTTACCTGCAAATGCAAAGGCTGCTCAAGTCGGACATGGAAACACTAGTCATTTCTAAATCCTGAGCTAGGAAACAGCATTCTTAGGGCCATAATCCTTCTACCACTTGGGACCCTCCCCATAGCCTATGTTTCCAGGCAGAACCAGAGGTCTTCTTGTCTCTTTCCCTATTAATCACCTTGCAATTAGGTCTTGATTAATGCGAATAATGAACCCAAGGAAGTGATCACATATATTTGAATTCCAATATTCAAAGTTGAAATATGGCTATTAATTCTAGACCAATGGATATTTGTAGTATGAATCCTAATAACACAACCATGTCAAGGAATTAATTATTTGCATTAATTGGGACCTAAATATAATTGCTTGTGAGTATCCAGCCTCTATCTCTACAAATGCAATTTATAATAAGAAATAGTAACAGCTACCTCTTCCCATGTTTTTTTTGTGGCTCTGAAAACATTTCAGATTGCAAAAATGTAAAGAGGACTTTTGACATATTTATAAGATCATAGGTTTAGAGTTGGAAGTGACCTTGGAGATCATCTAATCTAGTTTACAGGAACCTGGAACACAGAGAGTTTAAGTTACTTGCCCAAAGTCACACAGTCAATAAATAACAGGGATTGGTTTCAAACCCAGGTCCTTTGACTCCAACTCTAGAGCCTCTTCTGCCCAGGATCTTAGATTTAGAACTGGGAAGGACCCCAGCTTTGCTGGGGAGATACCTCAGGGTAGTTTTTCTGTGTGTGACCAAGCCAGGAAGCTCATAGAAGTCTTAGTACCCGGGAACTGTACCTAGGCAGTGCATACTGGCTGAAGCAACTCTTCTCTGTTTTGGTCAGTGTGGTTTTTCCTTCAGTTTCCTTCAAAGTGTTCTTTCTTCATTCTCCTCCTAGCTGCCTGACTGCTCCTCCTCAGTCACCTTTGTTAAATCATCATCCATGCCCTATGTCACAAGCATGGATGTCTTCCAGGGCTCTGTCCCGGGGCCTTCTTTCATTTTCTTTTTGTCCCCCATGCCTAAAATTCTCTCACTCCCATCTTCTTCCTCCTGACTTCTCTGGTTCCCTTCAAGTCCCAGTTAAAATTTCACTTTCTACAGGACACCTTTCTTGCAGTCTCCCTTAATGCTAGGGAAGTATCTTCCCTCTCTTGATTATCTCCAATTTATCCTGCATAGAGCTTCGTTGAACATAGTTATTTGTATGTTGTTTTCCTCATTAGATTGTGGGTTCCTGGAGGGCAGGGACTTTGTGTATTCCCAGCACTTACTACAGTGTTTGGCACAGAGTAGGTGCTTAATCAATGCTTGCTGATTGACTGATTAAGAGAGTGTGGCTCCCTTGTGGGATTTAAAATTTATCCTGTCTGTATTGATTTCTACATACCTGTATGTATATTGTCTCTCCCATTAGATTATGAACTCTTGGAGGGTTGAGACTTTTTTGGGGGGGCGGGGGGGAACCTTTATTTATTTCCTAGTGCCTAGTACCTGGCACCAAGTAGGCCCTCAATAAAAGCTTGTTGACTTGACTTCTCCTACCAGGTCATACATTAAGAGTTTACCAATTAATCAATTAAACAAAAAGAAACAGAATGATCTCTAACTCTTTAAAAAAAATCAAATTAATACAGCTTCCAATTTGTCTAGGTGCCTGTGGCCCCTCACACATTTAGACAGCTCTTAACTAGTCTTTATTCACTCTCCATACTCAGGAGTTCTATCAGTAGTACAGTTCAGGTGCTAAGATCCAGACCTTGCTCAGCTACTCCCACTAGGAGTTAGCAAACATCTCTGGCTATTTTTCCCTCATAATCTTCCAGAGAGGGAAATATCTGGTCAGGGGGAAAGTTTGGGTACAACACACTGATTTGTCCTCTGGCTACTGATTGCTCAAACCCTGGCCCAGAGTTGGAGTGAGATGCCCTCTCACAGAAACCACTTTTTCCCTCTGTGCTTTCTGATTGTTTACTTCTCTGTGGGAGCAAGTTCATGGAATAGAAAGACACAACTATTTGGAGCTGTGCCTGTTGTGCCTCTCTTGCTTTTTCATTCATAGCAATTTCTACCTTGATTAAATATTTCTTATTTCAATGCTGTGCTTGCCTGGGTTCATTAGTATTTTAAGTACTTGAAGTCCTGGGCTTGAGTTACTTTCACAAGTTTCCAGTTTTCAGACTGAGTAGAAAATAAATAAGCCAACATAGGTAAATTGCCGTTAAAAGAGCCCATAATTTGAAACCAAGATGGAGAATTCCGAGGTGACAGTCCCATAGTGTCTTCTTCTAATAAATGGGAAAACTGGGTGCATGGAATGAGATTCTGAGAGGATTTGACAGTGTCAGTGAGCTGTAGATTCCTACTCAGGTTTTTTCCTCTGTCTTTTCTTCTCCTCAATCAAACCTTAAAATTTTCAACATGCAATTTGGACAATTTTAGGAATTTCCATCACAGACAATATTAAGATAGTTCAACTTCCCAAAAACATTCTATGCAAAACAAATACCTCTCCCCCTGACCCCAGTACTTAGAATGGTGCTCCACATGGAGTGGACAGAGCAAATGCTGTGCAGTGACACTTGATCAGACCAATATTTAGACTTTGCTGATCTCTGAGTAACTGAGAACCAACCATGTCCTATTTTAGGGGAAATGACAAGCCCACCCACCACCCCCTCAAACTCTAAGCAAAGATTAGGAACAGAAAGCACACATGCTTTACAATTTCTGAGGGGGCCGTTTGAAAAAGAAAATACAGAAAGATTCTCACCACGTCTTCACTTCACAGTCTCTGTGTCTTCTGTGTTTCGTAGGTTTTCTGACTCCTTTGCTTTTGATTGTTTGTTTTTTCTCTTAATTCCCTGACTCTGACTCTTCTTGGTCAGTTTGTTAACCTAAAGCTCTCTGATCACTGAACTGAGGGCTTCTAGTTTTTAAAGGAATGTTGAGCAGCCAAAAAAAAAAAAATCTGGAAATGAAGTAGAAGAAAGGGAAACTGAAAATAGTAGCCAGCACTTTGTGTGAGTGGCTGAATGAGGAGGCAAAAAGAGGAACTGCCTAATAAGGATTCTGAGGAGCATTGGGTAGGGATTTTTTTAGGTGATGTCAGCTTGCACTGGTTTCCACTGGTGGAGGAGAGGATTTGGATTATCTAAAACAGAAGATCATCTAAAATGTATTTATGTCTGTCCTTGCAAGGTTGATTATAATTATTTGGATATGTGTATTGTTTATGTTGGAAATCAACTTACAAAACAGAGATGAGATGAGTGAAGTTGTCTGATTCATGTCTGGTGATCCTTTGCCCTCTTCACTCTTTTTATTTCTCCCATTTGGGAGTCCATAGCATCCCACTGACCAATGCAAGCTAGGGTATGATCTGAGTTGCCTTCCTTCAGCTCTGCAATACTGAGACGTTTTGGTTTCAAAGCTATCATTGGATGATAGATTCAGAGAGGGCAGACACCTTGGGGATCATAAGATGGTAGATTTAGAGCTGTCAGGGACCTTAGGGATCTTCTAGTCCAACACCTTTTTGCATGTGGGGATACTGTTTCTCCAAAGGGTTGTGTGACTTGCCCAAGGTCACATATATAGTATGGAGCGGAGATTGGATTTACACTCAGACTCTTTTTCTATTGTTCTTTTGAATGATTACTTATTGAGACACAAGTAGAGAAGGCAGGTTGTCAGTAAAAGAGGTATTACAGGCAGTAGATCCTGTCATTGCATATACAGCTAGCTTTGTTTTCTGGTGATCCCTGTGGTAATAGATTATGTTGCCAAAAGGAATCCAAAAAGTATTGTTAAGGATTACAAAGGCTTGCACAAGAAATTAAAAACCTTAGAGCCATCTGTAGTGTTTCTTCAATTCTTCTAAGTGAAATCAGGGAGAGATATAATAATGATAAGAATAAGAAATATCTATGTAACACTTTAAGCATTGCAAATTACTTTACAAATATTATCTCATTTTTATCCTCACAATAATCTCGAGTGATAGATGCTCCTAGGCGATGAACACCAGGTTGAGAAGATGGTGGATGTGAATAGGCTGTTTATTTCTGGACCACTATTTAAAAGAAATGTAGCAACTATGAAACTTCTAACCTAATGAAGGCATAGAAGAGCAAGGCAGGTTTGGGAAATGAACAATTGGTTAAGAAGATGGCTGAAAATGATATTCTGATTTCTAGACAAGAGCTTAAATGGAAAGAGCAACAAAATGCAGGCACCATGCTGAGTTGGGGGGATACAAAGAAAGGCAAAAATCAGTGCTTGGGTCTTTGGGGTTTTTTTTGCCACAATGCATATGACTTCAAAGAGCATATACATTAGAATGGGGGAGGGAATGACATATAAATAGCTAGTTACAAAGGCTACATATATATTTATTACATGGTATATATTTGTATGCATATATATATATATATATATGAATAATATAGACATAGAGAGAAGATGGTAGGTACTCTCAGAAGGGAAGCAACAAGGAACTAGGGGGTTTGGAAAAGGTCTCTTGTAAAAGGTGGGACGAGCTGAGTCTTAAAGGCAACTAGAGAAACTGAGGTGGAGGTAAAGGGACAAATAGTGAATTTATTTTTATTTTTAAAACTAATGCTATATTTAGCTTTGTGCAAAAATATCCTTTACACAAATAATTTTGAATAGTGATATATGAATACTTAATATAAATGGCTGGGTTAAGGAACCAGGAATGTTTAGCTTGGAGAAGAGAAGGCTTAGGGAGACACATGGGAGCTGACCTCAAGTCACTGAAGGGATTTTATGCAGAAGAGGGATTGGCCTTGCTCTGTTTGGTTTCAGAGGAGAGAATCAAGAGCAATGGTGGTAAGGTGAATGGAAGGGGAGTTGGGTGTGGAGTTAGGAAATGTCTCCTGTCCATGAGTGCTGGATCCACATGGGATGAGCTTCCTGGGATCTTTTCCTAGGGGCTTGGAGTTGAGGCTGAATGACTGTCAGTCAAGTACGGTTTACAGTAGAGCCTCCTCTTGTGGTGAGATCAGACAAGAGGGCTGCTAAGGTTCCTTCCAATTCTAAAAATTCTGTGATTCTGTAATTTTAGTAAATTTACTCATAAATAAAAAAATTGGATTTTGAATTTTATAAATTAAGCACAATAGGGGAAGCTGCCTCCCATGCCACCCTCTTCTTCTTTTTCTCTTTGGGCCTGCATAATGCAAACCGTTATCTTTCTTTAGCATAGATTTGTTTTTTTACTCACAATAGCTGCCATTTTTTTAGAGGCAGCTGGGTGGCATAGTGGATGCAACATTGGATTTGGAATCAAGAAAATCTGACTTCAAATTGTGACCCAGATACTTACTAGCTGTGTGACCATGGGCAAGTCACTTAACTTCTATCTATCTCAGTGTCCTCAATTGTAAAATGGTAATAATAACAGTACCTATCATACAGGGTTGTTGCAAAGATTAAATGAGATAATGCATGTAAAGTACTTTGCAAACCTTAAAGCTCTCTATAAATGACAGCTATCATTATCATTATCATTATTATATTGAAAGAGTACTTGGGGTAGAGAAAGAGGAATGAGATTGGGTATAATTCATTGATTTGTAAATCCTGGAAAGTTAAATGACTTAACTTTTAAAAATCTAGACGTGAGATTAGATCAAATGCAAACTGAATACCTGTAAAGATTGTTTTTATAAATTTCTGCCTGGTATGTTCCTGGCATGATGTGCAACTGAAATGTTCCAATGTTCCTAGCTCTGATGATTGCACATTAGTAGAAAAAAAAGATCCTTATTGTATTAGCTGCAAATTTCATACATAAAATCACAAAATATAGGAGATATATATATAGAGATAGATATATCTTACACATAATATATTTGTTGTCTGCATGTTGTCTTCTTTGTTAGACCATGAGCTCTTTGGGGGCAAGGATTTATTCGATCTTTACCTTTTTTATTTAGCGTAGTGTCTGACAGAGAGTAGGCACTTAATAAATGTTTATTGCCTGAATGACCTTAGAGACATCCCCTTATTTCCCAGATTAGCAAAAAGAGGAAATATGTTTTGCCTGTGACTATTTCCTTTGCAATGTTATCCTTCCTCTTAATTCCCACCCCCATTCCCACTTATTTCCATATTTAATTTGTTATATTTCTAGATCAAGCTCTTCCCTCTGCTCCAGTTTCTTTATAGAGATTGTGTCCTGTGGGTATGGAATGCTGCAAATAAAGGCAAATGTTTTCAAGATGGTAAGTTTTATTGAATTGGTGTTTTTGCTTTCTTTTTTTCTTTATGATAAGTGATAAATTAGCACTTGGAATAGTAACCGTTTAAAATGTCAGTGTTCCTCCTCACTCCAGGACCACCACCCAGAACTGCAACCCAGATCCAAGCATGGCCGAGAGTTCCAGAAGCAGCCACCACCCTGGGGCTGTGCCAGGACCGGGGCTGGGACCAAGCTCCTCTCTCACCAAGGTCCGACAAAACTTTCCTACTGACCTTCTAAGTTGTCTTTGGCATTTGTGGGTTGAGAAGTCTGGAAACTGACACAGCTCCTCTTGATTCAATCTCCTGAGGAGTGTCCCAGATTTGCTGAGGCCCGGCCTTTGCCTGGGCAGACCATGCTGAACTATGTTCCTCTCCTAGCCCAGCGCAATAGACCTTTCCAATCAACCATCCAGGTTGTCTTGGGCTGGAAGTTTGTTTCACTCTGTCTTTTTGTGGGTTCTGCTACTCTAGAATTTGTTTAGAGACATTTTGCAGGTATTTGGAGGGGTTTGAGGGAGACCTCAAGCAAGTCACTGCTTTCACTCTGCCATCTTGGCTCCACCCCCTCATCATTTCTTACAGCACAGTAGGATTCCATCACAATCATATACCACAATTTGTTTATCCACTCCCCAACTGACAGGCATCACCTCAATTTCCAGTTCTTTGCTACCACAAAGAGAACTGC
The DNA here is from genome assembly GCF_900497805.2 of Vombatus ursinus. NCBI lineage: Eukaryota > Metazoa > Chordata > Mammalia > Diprotodontia > Vombatidae > Vombatus > Vombatus ursinus. Next base: position 12,523,223 of record NW_020954603.1, on the reverse strand, counting down.
TATAAATATTTTAGAATATGTAAGTTTTTTTTTCCCTTTTTCCCTGGTCACCTTGGGGGAAAAGACTTAATAGTGGTATTCTTGGGTCAAAGAGTATACACAATTTTATAACTCTCTAGGCATAATTCTAGATTGCTCTCCATAATACAGTTCCATCAACAATGTATTAGTGTCCCAATTTTTGCACATCCCTTACAATATTTGTCATTTTCCCCTTCTGTCATTTTTACCAATGATAGCTAAAGGTGTGTGCCTTTAGCACATGATAGGGGCTAAGTAGGTTGGTATGAGATATCTCAACATTGTTTAATTTTCATTTCTCTAATCAATAATGATTTAGAGAATGTTTTCATATGACTGTATATAGTTTTGATTTCTTTATTGAAAGACTGCCTGTTAAGATGGCGGAGGGAAAGCAGTGACTGTCTTGAGCTCTCTCCCAAAGCCCTCCAAATACCTAAAAAAATGGCTCTAAACAAATTCTAAAGCAGCAGAACCTACAAAAAGACAGAGTGAAACAAATTTCCAGCCAAAGACAGCCTGGATGGCTGATTGGAAAGGTATATCACACCGGGCGGGGAGAGGAGTGCAGTTCGGTGTGGGCGCGCAGGCTGCAGCAACCCTGGAGCAGGCCTCAGAGGACTGAATTGCGGGAGCTGTGGCGATTTCCAGACTTCTCAACCCCGAACACCAAAGACAACTTAGAAGGTCAGTGGGTCCCACTGTGGTGAGAGAGAAGCTAGGTCTCAGCTGCAAGTCTTGAGCGTGACCCGGGGCCGCAGCTTTTTCCTGAGCTTCCAGCCCACAGACTGAGGGGGAATCAAGTAGCTGATCAGAGGGGGATTGCAGGGATCTCTTTGCCAGTGCTGAGGCAGGAATCTCTTGGTTTACCAGTGCTTGGATCTGGGTCACAGTTCTGAGGGGCGGTCCTGGGGCGAGGAGAAACACTGGTGTGGTGGAGCTTGTTGTGGCAGTGGAGAGAAAACACCTTGCCCCTTACCTTATCATACCACCTTGGAAGAACTGAAAATTTATAGCTCCCTAGAAGTACCTCTAAAAACAGCCGTACAAACCCCCGAAGCTTGGGACAGTACACTCTTCACATTGGAAGCAGACTTTTACCTTAACAAAGAGCTTAAAACTCAAGTAATTGGCCGGGATATGAGTAAGCAGCATAAAAGAGTCAGACTATATTATCTTCTTTTAGTGACAAAGAAGATCAAAACATACAACCAGAAGAAGACAACAAAGCCAAAGCTCCTACATCCAAAGCCTCCAAAAAAAATATGAATCAGTCCCAGGCCTTGGAAGAGCTCAAAAGGGATTTTGAGAGGCAAGTAAGAGAAGTAGAGGAAAAACTGAGAGTGATGCAAGAAAATCATGAAAAACAAGTCAACAGCTTGCTAAAGGAGACCCAAAAAAATACTGAAGAAAATAACACCTTAAAAAATAGCCTAACCCAAATGGCAAAAGAGGTCCAAAAAGCCAATGAGGAGAAGAATGCCCTAAAAAGCAAAATTGGTCAAATGGAAAAGGAAGTCCAAAAGATTACTGAAGAAAATACTTCCTTAAAAATTAGAATAGAGCAATTGGAAGCTAGTGACTTTATGAGAAATCAAGACACTGTAAAGCAATTCCAAAAGAATGAAAAATTAGAAAACAATGTGAAATGTCTCATTGGAAAAACAACTGACCTGGAAAATAGATCCAGGAGAGAGAATTTTAAAATTATCGGACTATCTGAAAGCCATGATCAAAAAAAGAGCCTAGACATCATCTTTCAAGAAATCATCAAGGAAAACCGTCCTGATATTTTAGAACCAGAGGGCAAAATAGAAATGGAAAGAATCCACCAATCTTCTCCTGAAAGAGATCCCCAAAGGAAAACTCCTAGTAATGTTGTAGCCAAATTCCAGAGTTCCCAGGTCAAGGAGAAAATATTGCAAGCAGCCAGAAAGAAACAATTCAAGTATTATGGAAACACAATCAGGATAACACAAGATTTAGCTGCTTCTACATTAAGGGACCGCAGAGCATGGAATATAATATTCCGGAGGACAAAGGAGATAGGATTACAACCAAGAATCACCTATCCAGCAAAAATATATAGAGTATAATCCTGCAGGGGAAAAAATGGTCATTCTGTGAAATAGAGGACTTTCATGCATTCTTGATGGAAAGACCAGAGTCGAATAGAAACTTTGATTTTCAAATACAAGACTCAAATGAAACATGAAGAGGTAAACAGGAAAGAGAAAATCATAAGAGACTTATTAAGGTTGAACTGTTTATATTCCTGCCTGGAAAGATGATATTTGCAACTCATGAGATCTTTGTCAGTATTAGGGTAGTTGGAGGGGAAAAAATTATGTGTATGTATATATAGATATAGATAGATAGAGGGCACAGGGTGAGTTGATGATGAAGGGATCATATCTGGAGAATAAAATTAAGGGGTGAGAGAGGATTATACTAGGAGAAGGAGAAAGGGAGAGGTAGAATGGGGTAAATTATCCCACAAAAAAAAAACCAGAAAAGAAAAGGCTCTTACAGTGGAGGGGAAATGGGGGAAGGTGAGAGAGAATGAGTGAATCTTATTCTCATAGGATTTGACTTAAGGAGGGAATAACATACACACTCAATTGGGTATGGAAATCTGTCTTACCCTACAGGAAAATGGGGGGGATGGGGACAAGAGAGTAGGGGAATGATAGAGAGGAGGGCAGATTGGGAAAGGGAGTAATCAGAAGCAAATACTTCTGAAGAGGGACAGGGTCAAAAGAAAGAATAGAATAAATGGATGGTCAGGATAGGATAAAAAAAATTTTAAAAAATTAAAAAAAAGAAAGACTGCCTGTTCATATAATTTGACCATTTATCAATTGAAGAATGACTCATATTCTTAGACATTTGACAAATTTCTCTATATATTTGAGATATGAGACCTTTATATGAGAAACTGTCTATAAAATTTTCCCTTTCCCCCTAGTTTTCTGCTTTCCTTCTAATAGTGGCTATGTTGGTTTTATTTGTTCAAACCCTTTTTAATTTACTGTAATCAAAATTATCCATTTTACACCTCATAACACTATCTATCTCTTGTTTATTCATATATATCTCTCCCATCTGTAAGTCTGATAGGTAGTGTATTTCATGTTCTTTTAATTTCCTTGTGTCATCTCCCTTTATATCTAGGTCATGTATTCATTTCACCCTTATCTTGGCAAATGGTGGAAGATATTGGTCTATACCCAATATCTGCCAGATTGTTCTTTAGTTTTCCCAGTAATTTTTGCCAAATAGTAAATTCTCATCCCAAAAGCTTAAATCTTTACACTTGTCAAACACAAAGTTACTCCAGACATTTACTACTGGGGATTGTATGTCTACTCTATTCCACTGATCCACCTTTCTATTTCTTACCAATACCAGATAGTTTAAATAATTACTGCCTTATAGTATAGTTTAAGATCTGGTACTGCTAAGCATTCTTCCTTTACATTTTCCCTCATTAATTCCTTTGATATTCTTGACCTTTTGTTCTTCCAAATAAATGTTATTATTTTTTCTAAATCGATAAAATATTTTTAGCAATTTAATTGGGATGGCATTGAATAAATAGGTTGTCATTTATATCATATTGCCTCTGTCCACCCAAGAACAATCACTATTTCTCCAATTATTTAAATCTGACTATATTTGTATAAAAAGTGTTTTATAATTATGTTCATGTAATTCCTGGGTTTGTTTTGTTAGGTATATGCCTAGGTATTTTATGTTGTCTACAGTTATTTTAAATGGAGTATCTCTTACTATCTCTTCTTGCAGGCTTTTGTTGGTGATATATAGAAATGCTGATGATTTATGTGGGTTTCTTTTATGTCCTGATATGTTGTGAAAATTATTGTTTCAACTAACTTTTTAGCTGAATCTCTAAGATTTTCCAAGTCTATCATCATATCATCTACAAAAAGAGACAGTTTTATTACCTCATTGCCTATTCTGATTCCTTCTGTTTCTTTTTCTTCTCTTATTGCTATTGCTAATATTTCTAATACAATATTGAATAATACTGGTGATAATGGACATCTTTGTTTCACTCCTGATCTTATTGGAAAGGCTTCTAACTTATTCCCATTACAAATAATACTTGCTGATGGTAAATGCTTCTTATCATTTTGTGGAAAAAGTCATTTATACCTATGCTTCAAAGTGTTTTTAATAGAAATGAGTGTTGTATTTTGTTAAAAAAACTTTCTATGTCTATTGACATAATTATATGATTTGCCTTTTGTTATTCATACAGTCAATTATGTTAATAGTTTTCCTTATGCTAAACCATCCTTCCATTTCTGGTATAAATTCAACTTGCATATTCAAAATGTATAATCTTATGTATAATGTATAATGTATAATGCAATTCAAAATGTATAATCTTTGTGATTTATTATTGTAGTATTCTAGCAAGTATTTTATTTAGGATTTTTACATCCATATTCATTAATGAAATTGATCAATACTTTTCTTTCTCTGTTTTTAGTCTTCTTGGTTTAGATAATAGCACCATATTTATTAAATAAAAGGAGATTGAGGGGCAGCTAGGTGGCGCAGTGGATAGGACCCTGGCCCTGGAGTCAGGAGGACCTGAGTTCAAACCAGGCCTCAGACCCATAACACTTACTAGCTGTGTGACCCTGGGCAAGTCACTTAAACCCATTGCCCAGCAAAAAAAAAAAAAAAAAGGAGATTGATAGAAATCCTTCTTTCAGTATTATTCTGAATAATTATTTAATGTTTGGTAGAATTCACTTGTAAATCCATCTGGGATTGATGTTTTTTTTTTTCCTTAGGAAGTTCATTTATGGTCTGTTCCATATCTTTTTCTAAAATAGGTTTATTTAGATATCCTATTTCCTCTTCTGTTAATTTAAGCAGTTTATATTTTTGTGAGTATTCTTCCATTTCACTTACATTGTTAAGTTTATTGGCACATAATTGGGCAAAATAACTCCTAATAATTGCTTTGATTTCATCTTGATTAGTGTTATATTCATCCTTTCCTTTTTTGATACTAGTGATTTGGTTTTCTTTTCTCTTTTTAAAACATGATATTAACTAAAAATTTATCTATTTTCTTGGTTTTTCATAAAACTAATCCCTAGTTTTATTTATTAATATAATGGTTTTCTTACATTTCATTTTATTAATCTCATCTTTAATTTTTAGGATTTTCAATTTGGTGTTTAATTGGGGATTTTTAATTTGTTCTTTTTCTAGCTTTTTAAATTATACCTCCAATTCATTGATCTACTCTTTTCTCTATTTTATTGATGTAAACATTTAGAGACATAAATTTTCCTCCGATTACTGCTTTTGCTGCATCCCATAGATTTTGGTATGTTGTCTTATCATTCTCTTTAATGAAATCTTTATTGTTTCTCTGACTTGATCTTTGACCTTCTCATTTTTTAAAGATAAGGATGCTTTGTTTCCGATTAATTTTTAATCTGTGTTTCCCTGGCCCCTTATGAAATGTAATTTTATTACATTATGACCTGACAAGGATGCATTTAATATTTTTTCTTTTCTGCATTTAGTTATAAAGTTTTTATGCCCTGATATATGGTCATTTTTTTGTTTGTTTTGTTTTGTTTTTTAGGTAAAGGTACCATGTACTACTGAGGAAATGGCTTCTTTTAATTTCCATTTAGTTTTCTCCAGATTTCTATCATAGCTAGCTTATCTAAGATTGTATTCAGCAATTGTACTTCTTTCTTATTTAATTTTTGGATTGATTTATCTAGTTCTGAGAGAGGAAGGTTAAAGTTTCCCACTATTCTAGTTTTGCTATCTATTTCCACTTGCAATTCATTTAACTTTTCCTTTAAAAGTTTAGATGCTATAGAACTTGGTGCATATAGGTTTAGTATTGATATTACTTCATTATCTATGGTACTTTTTATCATATTCTAGTTTCCCTGTTAATCTTTTCTAATGAATCTATTTTAGCTTTAAATCATGATTGCTATCCCTACTTTTTTTTTTACAACTGTTGAAGCATAATAAATTCTACTGTAGCTCTTTATTTTTATTCTATCCTTATCTCTCATTTTAAAATATGTTTCTTGTAGACAGCATATTGTCAGATTCTGGTTTTTCTTCTGCTATCTGTTTCCATTTTATGGGTGAGTTCATCCCATTCACTTCTCAGTTATCATGTTCTAAGTTATAATGACTAGTTGCACATTTCCATCCATCATATTTTTCCTCACTGTTTATTATTCTCTCTCTCATTTTTATCGCATCTCTCCTCAAATGTCTAATTTGCTTCTAACCATTGCCTCCTTAATTTTCACCCCTATTAAGAGTCTCTGCCTTATCCTATCCTTTTGCTTGCCTATTCCTTTGTAAGTTAAGAAGACTTTTATACCCCTCTGGATGCATATGCTGTTCCCTCTTTAACCCAGTTCTGATGAGAATAAGGTTTTAGCACTACCAGCCCTCCACTCCTTCCTGCCTTCCCTATAACAGTTTTTTTTCCCATTGATGCCATGTTTGTTTTAGATAATTGCTCAATTTTTTCTCTCCCTACCCAATTTTACTTTTTTAGGATCTTCCCATCACACTCAACTCAATCCCAAGCCTTCCTTCTATGTATACTCTTTCAAACTACCCAAGTAATAGAAACATTCCTTTTAAAATAGTATTTTATTTTTTTCAATTACATGTAAAGATAATTTTCAACATTCATTTCTGAAGAATTTTGAGTTACAAATTTTTCTCCCTCTGATTCAAGATGGCAAGCAATCTGATATAGGTTATGCATGTGCAAAATGATAATATTCTTTTTTTTGTTTTTGTTTTTGTTTGGTTTTTTGTTTTTAGGCAACTGGGGCTAAGTGACTTGCCCAGGGTCACACAGTTAGTGTCAAGTGTTTGGTCCGCGGCCGGATTTGAACTCAGGTCCTCCTGACTTCAGGGCCAGTGCTCTATCCACTGTGCCACCTAGCTGCCCCAAATGATAATATTCTTAAGAGTTATATTTTCCCATATAAGAAGGAAACAGTTTGACCTTATTAAATCCTTTATAATTGGTCTTTAATCATTACCTTCTTATGTTTCTCCTAATTCTTATAGGTCCAATTTTCTGTTCAGTTCTGGTTTTTTCCTCATAAATATTTGAATGTCCCCTAATTCATTAAATATCCATTTTTCTCCATGTAGAATTACACTCAGCTTTGCTGGATAACTTATTCTTGGTTGGAAACTCAGTTCCTTTGCTCTTCAGAATTTAATGTTCCATGCCCTTTGGTCTTTTCATGCAGACGCTGCTAAAACTTGTGTTGTCTTGCCTGTAGCTCAACAATATTAAATTTTTTCCAGTTGCTTGTAATAGTTTATCCCTGACTTGATAGCTTCAAAACTTAGCTATAATTTTCCTGTGAATTTTCATCTTGGAATCTTTTTTAGGTGGTGATCAGTAGATTTTTTCCAATTTCTATTTTACCCTCTACTTCTAAAATTTCATAGGAATTTTCCTTAATAATTGTTTGAAGTATAGTGTCTAGACATTTTATTTGATCATAACTTTCAGGTAATCCAACAACTCTGGAGTATTTTACCCCAAGACCTTTAATTCTTTAATGTATAAGCTGCTCAATCTTATGTGATCCTGATTGTGGCTCCATAATATTTAAATTGTTTCTTTTTGATTGCTTGCAATAGTTTCTCCTTGACCTGGGAGCTCTGGAATTTGGTTATAATACTCCTGGGAATTTTCATTTTCTGATCTCTTTCAGGAGGTGATCTATGTATTTATATTTAACCTTCTGGTTCTAGACTATCAGGGCAGTTTTCCTTGATAATAGCTTGAAAGATGCTGTCTGGGCTCTTTTTTTAATCATGTCTTTCAGGAAGTCCAATAATTCTTATACTGTATCTTCTCAATCTCTTTTCTGGGTCAGTTTTTTTCACTATTTTTTTTTCTTGATGTTTTATGAAGTCATTAGCTTCCCCTTGTCTAATTCTGATTTTTAAGGAATTATTTTCTTCTGTAAATTTTTGGATTTCTTTTTCCAATTGGTTGACTTTCTAAACATAATTGTCTTGATTTTCTTGCATTATTCTTTTCCCCTCTAATTTTTCTTCAACCTCTCTGATTTTTAAAGTGCTTTATTTTTTTACTTATGATCATTTTACATTTCTCTTTAAAGTACAAGTAGATATTTTAACATCACTAGCTTCTTCTAAATTTAAACCCAGATCTTCTCTATCACTATAGGAGCTACCTATGGTCAGGTTCTTTCTTTTTTGCTTGCTCATTTTTGTAGCTTATTTCTTGTCTGTCAACTTTCTGTTAGAATCAGGTTCTAGTCTTGAGGTGTGGGAGATAATGTCTCAAGCTTCAGTTTTTTCATTTTATTGTTTTCTGTACTATATCTGGGGGCCTGATCTCAGGTACTCCTTTCTGCCTCCAGCCACAACCCGAGCCCCCAGTAATGCTGTTATTGCAAATGCTTTTAATTCCTGTGATCCTGCCTGGGGCTGAAAGCTTCAGCCCACTCCTCTACCCTGTAATCAAAATCAGGGACTCCACTCTCTTATGAGTGTCAACAGCCAGCAGGACCCCAGCACTTCTTCAAGGGCACTAACTGCTTGTTCTTCCTAGCCACAATCACAGCCCAGGACTGAATCTGGTCAGCATACCTCAGCCCCACATCTAGAGCCATTGTAAATCCCTGTAATCAGTATTCTGAGCCCCCCCCCCCCAACATAGTCCATGGGGTGAAAGTTCCTGAAACTGAGGCTGCTGCCCAATCCAGCTGCCTCCAGGGCTTGTTGTTTGTTAATTTGGAGTTATGTGCCTGGAGGCATCTGTACTTCAATCAGGACAGACCCCCACTAGCAGGAGCAGGGACCCTGATCACAGTTCCAGGGCATAAAAGAGTAATTGTAGTCGCTCAGAGACCAGAGCATGCTCTAGAAGAGCAGTGACCACACTTCTCCTTGGATCATACTACCTTAGAAGAACTAAACATTTATATGCCCTCAGAACTAACTTTGAGTGCAGAATGAAAAAACCTGATCCGTAGAATAGTGCCCCCTATACCCCAGGAGCAGACTCCAATTTTAACATAAAGTTAAAAAGGAAGAAATAGGCTAGAAAATGAGAAAACAACAAAAGAAGAACCTGACTGTAGAAAGTTAATATGGTGACGGGGAAGATCAAAACAAGTCTCAGAAGACGACAACAATGTCAAAATCGCTACATGCAAAGCCTCAAAAAAAAATATTAATTTGTCTCAGGCCCAAAAAGAATCCCTAGAAGAACTGAAAAAGGATTTTAAAAATCAAATAAAAGAGGTGAAGAAGAATGGGAAAAGAAATAAGATTGATGCAAGAAAATCATGAAAAAAGAGTTAATAGTTAAGTAAAGAAGGCACAAAAAAAATGCTGAAGAACATAACACCTTAAAAAAAGAATGGACCAAATGGTCAAAGAGGAACAAAAATCCTCTGAAGAGAACTCCTTAAAAAACAGAATTGTTCAAATGGAAAAAAATGTACAAAAATTCATTGAAGAGAAGAACTTATTAAAAATCAGAATTGGCCAAATTGGAAAAATATACAAAAAACTACTGAAGAAAAGAACTCCTTTGAAGGTAGAATTGGCCAAATGGAGAAGGAGTTACAAAAGCTCACTGAAGAAAAATAATTCCTTAAAATTTAGAATTGAGCATGTAAAAGCAAATGACTCCATGACACACCAAGAAACAATAAAACAAAGTCAAAAGAATGAAAGAATAGAATAAAATATGAAATATCTCATTGGAAAAGCAACTAACCTGGAAAACAGATTGAGGAGAGATAATTTAAGAATTATCAGGCTACTTGAAAGACATGATTTTTTTTAAAAGAGTCTATTTGTCATCTTTCAAGAAACTATCAAAGAAAACTGCCCAGATATCTTAGAACCAGAGGGCTAAATGGAAATTGGAAGAATACACTGATCACTTCTTGGAAGAGATCCCAAATTTAAAATTCCTAAGGGTATTATAACCAAATTCCATAGCTCTTAGGTCAAGAAGAAAATAATGCAAGCAACCCAAAAGAAACAATTTAAATATCATGGAGCTACAGTTAGGATCACACAAGATTTAGAAGCTTCCACATTAAAGAACTGGAGGGCTTGGAATATGATATTCCAGAGGGCAAAGGATTACCTGGATTACAACTTAGAATAACCTATTTAGCAAAACAGAATGCAACTATTAAGGGAGGAAATCAATATTCAATGAAATAGAGGACTTCCAAGCATTCTTTAAGAAAAGACCCCAGCTAAATTTTTTTTAAAATGACTTTCAAATACAAGATTCAAAAGAAGCATAAAAAAGTAAATGGGAAAGACAAATCATGAGAGATTCAATATGATTAAACTGTTTACATTCCTACATGGGAAGATGATACTTGTAAGTCCAAAGAATGTTACCATTATTAAGGCAGTTAGGAGAATACATAGACAGAGGGCATGGATATGAGTTCAGTATGATGGGATCATATCCAAAAATAAATACAATTAAGGGGTGAGGAAGAAAAATGCACTTGGAGAAAAGGCAAAGGGAGGTCCAATGGGATAAATTATCTCGCAAAGAAGAGGCACAGAAAAACTTTTACAATGGAGAGCTGGGGCAGGGGGAACATTGGTGGTCAATACTTGAACTTTCATCTGTATTGTATCCAGGAAGGAATCACAAACACATACATCTATCTTACTCTACAGGGAATTGGGAGAAGAAAGGAATAAGAGAAGGAAGGAGTGATAGAAGAAAGTACAGATTGGGGGAGATGGGCATCAGAAGCAAAACATTTTGAGGTGGGACAGGGTGAAATGATAAAGGGAGAAGCATAAATGGGGGTGAGAATAGGATGAATAGAAATTATCAGTTAGTAATCATAACAGTAAATGTGAGTGGAATGAATTACCATAAGGAAATTAGAGGAGCATGGAAAAGTTTACCTCCCAGATCTATGAATAATGGAAGAATTTATATTGAAACAAAAGATAGAGAGCATTACAAGATGTAAAATGGATAATATTGCTTACATTAAATTAAACAGGTTTTGCACAAATAAAGCCAATGCAGCCAAAATTAGAAGGGAAATAGAAAACCGAGTGGGAGGAGGGGATTTACAAGTTTCTCTGATAAAGGCCTTATTTGTCAAATATATAGAGAATTGAGTCAAATTTACAAGAGTACAAGTTTTCCCAATTGAAAATTGAAAAATAAAGGATATAAATAGTCAGTTTTCAGATGTAGAAATCAAAGCTATCCATAGTCATGTGAAAAATTGCTCTAAATCACTATTGAGTAGGGAAATACAAATTAAAAGACCTCTGAGGTATCACCTCACTCCCATGCAATTGACTAATATGACATAAAAGGACAAATGTAGGAGAGGATGTGGGAAATTTGGGATACTAATCCACCTGCTGGTGGAATTGTGAACATATTCACTCTGGAGAACAATTTGGAACTCTGCCCAAAGGGCTATAAAACTGTGTTTACCCTTTGACCCAACAATATCACTATTGGGTCTGTATCCCAAAGAGATTTTTTTTTTTAAAGGTAAAGGTAAAGGACCTATGTGTACAAAAATATTTATAGCAGCTCTTTTTGTGGTGACAAAGAATTGGAAATTGATGGAATTGCCCATCGATTAGGGAATGAATGAACAAGTTATGATATATGATTGCAATGGAATGGAATACTATTGTGCTATAAGAAATGATGAACAGGATGATTTCAGAAAAACTTGGAAAGATTTACATGAAGTGATGAAGAGCGGAGTAAGCAAGACCAGAACACTCAATACAATAACAATGATATTGTACAATGAAGAATTGTGAATGACTTAGCTATTCTCAGCAATACAATGATCTGAGTCAATTCCAAAGGACTTACAATGAAAAATGCTATCCCCCTCCAGAGAAAGAATTGATGGCGTCTGAATGCATATTGAAGCGTCCTTTTTTTTTTACTTTATTTTTCTTGGGGGTTTTTGTATGTGTTTCCTTTTGTAACATGAATAATATGGAAATATGTTTTGCATGACTGTGAATGTATAAACCATATCAAAATGCTTGCTTACTCAATGAAGGCAGATGGAAGGGAGAGAGGGTGAAAATTTAGTAATCAAAATTTAAAACAAACATGTTAAAATTGTTTTTACATGTAATTGAAAAACCAAAACATAAAAAATTAAATTAAGTAATATGGTCATTTTTATTATATTGGTCTTTAAGAACTCAGATCAATGCAATAATAAACCAGGATTTCAGAGGATTGATTATGAAACATGCAATTGACTTTTGAAAGAAAGATGGTGAACTCAAAGTGTAGAATTAGAAATATATTTTTGGATCTATACAATGTGGAAATTTCTTTTGCATATTAGTTACATGAGTTGAGTATTTCTTTCTTTTTCCCCAAATGGTGGCAGGAGGAAGGGAGAGAAAATAATAAGGATAATAATAATTATAATAATTAGCATTTCTATAGCACCTTAAGGTTTGTAAAGCACTTTAGAAATACTATCTCATTTGATCCTCACAGTAATGTTGGGGAGTAGGTACTATTATGGTCCTTACTTTTTAATTGAAAAGAAATGACATTTGAAAAAGAAAAAAAGCATTGTTCTCCACTTAGAAAACCAAAAAAAAAAGCCAGAAATGTCTTTCAGCTCTGGATAGTCCCTTTGCATCTGGATCAAGATCAAGCTCCTCTACATTCCTGCTTCCCCTGCATCCTGAACAGAACACCACCACCCAGTTCCCCGTCCATCTTTAGGGAAATAATTTTTGACTTCACGTAAGTACAGTTTGTACTTTATTTCCTATAAACTCTGAAGTAGATAGAAACTGAAATTGGTTTGATTCAAGGAAATCAGCCCATTATTGGGTTGTTTGTGAATGTCTCTATGAAGGCCTTTGAACAGCAAAGAGAGGATTCTATATTTGACCCTTGAGGTGACAGGTAACTCTGGAGATTATGGAAGAGAGATATGACATGGTCAGACCTGCATTTAGAAAGATCACTTTGATAAGCTAAGTGTAGGATTGGCTAGAGTGAGAAATAAGGTATGGAGAACAACCAGAAGGTATTACAGTAGCGCAGGCATGAGGTGAAGAGGGCATGCACCAGGGCAGTAGGATGTCAGAGGAGGGAATGTACATGGCAGATGTTGTAAAGTAGAATCACCAGGACTTGGCAATAGTTTGGAGATGGGGAGGAAGAGATAGTGAGGAGGTGAGGATGGCGCTTAGGTTAAGAGCCTGGGTGATTGAAAGGATGGTGGTACCCTCAGAAGTAATAGGAAAGTTAGGAAGAAAGGAGGGCTTTGGAGAAAAGAGAACAAGTGTGATTTTGGACGTGTTGAGTGTATGATGTCTATAGGACATTCAGTTTAAGAAGTCCAACATGCAGTTGGAGCTGTGAAGCTAGAGGTCAGGAGAGAGGTGAAGGCCAGATAAATAGTTCTGAGAATCATCTGAATAGAGAGGATTATGGAATCCATGAGAGCTAATGAGATCACCAAGAGAAATAACATAGAGGGAGAAGAGAAGAGAAGAGAGCCCAGGACTTTCCTTGAGGGATACCCAGTCAGCAGGCTCAGCCTGAATGAAGAGCCAGCCAATCAAACTGAGAAAGAGTGGGGAAAACCAGGAGAGACAGTGTCCCAAAAAGAGAGAACAGAGAATCAAGTTAAAGAGGGTGATCTTTAGCTGAAGCAGCAAAGCACCCTTGGAAGAGACAGGAGGCAGTATGTGTCTAGTTCTCTATCTGGTTGGTCATCTGACCTCATAATTTCCTTTAAGACCTGGTTGATTAAGAATTGTTTTCCTGTCCTCAGTTGTAAAAACTGTAACCTTCTGTTAACTATTAATTCTCTTACGGTGTGATTTTTTAAAAAAAATTTTAGATCATTGACCCATTTGGAAATGATTGTAGTATATAGAACGGATGATGATTCGTCTCCCTTCATCACAAAATTATTGTCTAGTTTGTGCAATACATTTTGTTGAATAACAAATTCTTTTTCCATTTTTTTCTTTTTTGTATAGACTTATCATTCAAAGAGACCTCAGAGGTCAATTAGATCAACCCTCTCATTTTGAATATAAAGAAGAGCAATTAGGTTACTCTTGTAAAGTCACAGAGATAGTTAATGGCAGAGCTCAGACTTGGAATCAGGTTCTCTGGGTCCAAACCCAGCTCTTTTTTTCTATTGCTGTCTGTCATCTAGTGGACTTATCAATCCGAAGGCACCTTGGTAGCACAGTGGGTAAGAGTCCTTGGAGTATGGAAGAACTAATTTCAAATCTTACTTCAGAGTGATACCAGCTTTATGACCCTGGGCAAGTCACCTACTTTCAGCTTCAATTTCCTCCTCTATAAAATAGGTTTAATAATACCACCTTCTTCAAACTCCCCTTTTACCCTTTGCATCCTCACTGGCAGTAAACTGCCCCTCCCCCTCTGTTCTCCACCTAGAGAAAGATTTTTGAATTCAAGTAAGGACAGTTTATAACCAACAGAACTTTCTGCCAACTCTGAGTCAGATTGAAATTGAAACTCATTTGATTCTAGGAAATCAGTCCATTGCTGTGCTGTGCTGTGTTGTACTGTGCTGTGTGCTGTTCTCTCTCTCTCTCTCTCTCTCTCTCTCTCTCTCTCTCTCTTTCTCTTTCTCTTTCTCTCTCTCTCTGCCAAAGTGCATGACAAAATAAGTTTAATAATAGCAGCTTCTTGTGGGGACCAAATGATAGAACATATATTCTTCATTTTGTAAACCTTCAAATGCTATATAAGTGCTAGGTATTATCATAGTAATAATTATTATACCACTGACATATATTTGGTTCCAATTTTTAAAATCTATTCCAATTATTTACTTGTCTAATTTTTAAAGCAGTTATGTGACATAGTGATTGCCTAGAGTCCTAAACTTGGAAACGCACAACCTGAGTTCAAATCCTGCTTCAGACCCTCAGGGACTCTTCTGGGCTCCTACTGATTCTCTATCATGAGGCTTCTGAAGACAGTCTAGACTTTTTATAACACTGGATTGTGAGGAACAAAGTTTCCTCCTTTTACTTCTCTGTTTTAAAGTTTATTTAAAGATAACTCCGAATATTGGCTCTTCTAGACAACATCTCATCTTCTAGAGGCAATCAAGGATAAATATTTATTGAGTACCTACTGTGTACATAGAATTATGATATCCAATATGGTCACTGCTTAAAACTAGTTTGCAACTTACGAGCTGTGTGACCCAGCGCCTATCCTTTCACCTCCCTCAACCTCGATTTCCTCATCTGTAAAATGGGGATAATAAGAACACATTGTTCACAGCGATGTTGTGAGGATCCAAAGAGATAATCTATATAAAATGCTTTGTAAACACATATAAATGAGAGCTATGATGAAGATGAAGGCGTGTACTTGAAATCTGGAGGTTCCCTTTTTCTTCTTCACTTCCTAGGATCAGGCTTTATTTACCCTCAAGAGGCCTGACAGCTTCTTAATATTGTCCCCAGCAGTGAGCATTTGGCATCTCTCTTTGTCAGAGTGCTAACAGCTTGGGGTCACCCAGAGCTATCTTGTTAGAAAACCAGGCAAATTCCTCCTTGGCTGTGATAAGGCCCTTTGCATGTGGATCACTTCTAAACTCCCCTTTCACCCTTTGCATCCTCACTGCCAAGACACTGTCCCTCCTACTCTGTTCCCCACCTACAGAAAGACTTTTTGAGTTTAAATAAGGATAATTATAACTAACTGAACTACCTGCCGACTCTGAGTCAGACAGAAACTGAAACTCATTTGATGGTAGGAAATCAGTTCATTGCTGTGCTATGCTGTGTTTTACTGTGCTGTGTGCTGTTCTCTCACACACTCTCTCTCTCTGCCAAAGTGCATGACAAAATAAGTGTAATAATAGCAGCTTCTTGTGGGGACCAAATGATAGAACACATATTCTTCATTGTGTAAACCTTCAAATGCTATGTAAGTGCTAGCTATTATCATTGTTCATTTTGAGCTTAACTTCAAAACAATGACTTGAATTGACTTTAGGATATAACTAATTGTCAGTAAATTGCTTTGAATCTGGAAGTATCCCTCTGCCATGGAGGCCCCTTCTCCCATTGTGTGTTTTTTCTAGAGTCCCCCATTTTGGGGACATTCCCAGACCTGCCATGTTTCCTTCCTCTTCTGGAGGTACTTCTGACTCTCCCCTTCCCTCCCCACTTTATTTTTTCAGCCCCTTTTTATACCTTGTCTTCCTCCATCAGAATGTAAGCTCCTTGCAGGCAGGGGCAGTTTTCCTTGCATTTGTAT
This sequence comes from Vombatus ursinus, assembly GCF_900497805.2. Classification (NCBI taxonomy): domain Eukaryota; kingdom Metazoa; phylum Chordata; class Mammalia; order Diprotodontia; family Vombatidae; genus Vombatus; species Vombatus ursinus. Next base: position 12,506,827 of record NW_020954603.1, on the reverse strand, counting down.
TCGCAGCACTTAGTACAGTACCTGGCACACAGGACATGTTAATAAATAATGTTCCTTGCCTTACCTTGATATAGTTCCTAGAAACCTGAACCCTACTGCTATGGGCTAGTTGAGCAATTGTGTATCAATCACTGACATTGCTGGGTTTTTTGCAATACTTTTGGTAATTGTGTTTCTTTTTTCCTTCTTGTTCCCCTTTTCCTTCTTCCCATACTCCTCAATTGTAGCATCCATGATATACTCATATTTTAGTAATATTTAATATAAAATCCAAGGTATATATTTTCTTTTCAAAAATATTTATTTTTAGGGGCAGCTAGGTGGCACAGTGGATAGAGCACCAGCCCTGGAGTCAGGAGGACCTGAGTTCAAATCCAGCCTCAGACACATAACACTTACTAGCTGTGTGACTCTGGGCAAGTCACTAACCCCAATTGCCTAAAAAATATTTTTATTTTTTCTCAATTACACATAAATAGAAATTTTTGACATTCACTTAAAATTTTTTTGAGGTCCAAATTCTCATCCCCTCTCTCTCTCCCATCGAGGGAGAACTGGTTGGATCAGTTCACAACTCCACCAACATTGCATTAGTGTTCCAATTTTTCCACATCCTCTTCAACATTTATCATTTTCCTCAAATTCATTGCTGAGACTGAGTATTTTCTGAGTACTTTTAAAACTCCCTTTTATCAGGAAGGCACCCTGGAAAATTTGGAATATTCGACTGCCTTAGAAAACTCCCATAGGGCAATATTTACAATATCCTCCATCCCGATCATGTTACTCAGCATTCTAGACCTTTCTTAAATCCCCGACACAGCCTTCAAGGCCTTCACCTTGAGGGCACTCATTGCAGGTCAGTGGTTTTCCTCAAACTCCCAGTGCTTTTGGGAGGTCCGTATTCATTTCTTTGTATCAGTCCTTGAAGAGATCTAATCTGTGGCTCACCTGTACACCTGAATGCACAGTAGTATAGTATCCACTAAACCTTCAACCCTGCTAAGTGTTTGTGAGCAATGATCTCCAGGCTTAGTGATTGCAAAGTCAAAGATATATCTTACAGTGTGTTATCACTCGTAAACCAACCCACTCAAATGTCCCCTTTGTGTCAGAGATTCTTATGCTATCGAGGCTCTCCTAGTTATGTTTTGGGAGGTTTTTTCCTCTCACATTTTTGGCACTTATGCCCCCCCATCCTAATACCTTGGGCAAATGCATCT
>NW_020954603.1:12505149-12505558 GCF_900497805.2 Vombatus ursinus | reverse complement strand
TGTCAGAGATTCTTATGCTATCGAGGCTCTCCTAGTTATGTTTTGGGAGGTTTTTTCCTCTTACATTTTTGGCACTTATGCCCCCCCATCCTAATACCTTGGGCAAATGCATGGGTGATTTAAGACCAACATCCCACTTATGTATAGTCCATAGTTTGCTACTGTAGTTCTAGAAGCATCTAGGACAACTGAGCAAACTTTTACCTAGATTTCATGGAGCATATGATACAGACCTAAGCATTAAGGAGAACTCTGGTAAGACAAAGGATGTGAGAGGATTCTTCTGGGCAGACATTAGTAGATAAATAGGAGGCATTGAGGAGATAGACCAAAGTGAGAGTGACCTACACGTTGTCTTCCTCTCTTAAGTGCCCTGGCACTTTCCCACCAGAGCCAACATGCAGGTTGC
>NW_020954603.1:12469544-12505117 GCF_900497805.2 Vombatus ursinus | reverse complement strand
CACCGGGGATGATGGATAATGAGAGCATCAAGAATGAGACAGAGGCTGTTGGAATCTGATTGGTCTGTCAAGTGAGACTAAGCTGCTGGACTGATTGCTTCTTTCCTCTGCCTATTAGACAAAACTTAACTCAGAGCCCAGATGAAACATGGGGCAATTACCTCCCGGTTCCTTTTGCGCAAGGGAGAGGAGGGGAAAGGAAAAGTAGAGAGACAAGCTATTTGTTTCTCCTGGGCTGCTAGATTGGCCAGTACCTACACTTTGTTCTCTTACTGTTTCCCCTTTGAGTTGTTTTGTCTTTTCATTCTTCTGATATAAAACAGTGTCACTTGAAATCTACTTGAGTTAAAGTATTTTATTTTCTGGCTCAAGTTGGTGGTGAGAGAACAGTGAAATTTTCCCTTTGGAGACACAGGAAATACTGAACCCATTCATCAGAAGGTGAGGTCTGGTGGGAGAGGTCCTTGAATCTATTTTGACCAGAGAAAAAGCCTGGGGACCATCTTTATCCCTTAGATCTAATAAGTCCAAAGCACCTGCAGAGATAAAAGCCCAGGTGAAATGAATCCTAAGGAACTGAATATTGAAATGGTTGGAGCTTTCTGCTGGTTTACTTTTGAGGTCCTGGGGCTACAGATCACTGAGGCTTTGAGATGGCTAAAGCTGGGGGCATCTTTTAGCTTTTCCCTGGTGCCTGAAGGGTTTCTAACAACAAATACTATTTCCTTCTGATACTATCTCTACTGAGAAGTGAGGCTTTACCCAGCACCATCATTGTTATTTTACATGAGTAACCCTTTCACATGTGTGCACATATTAGAGGGGGAAGACATCATCCAAGCCATTGATCACGTTGGAAACCAGAGGGCTCTCTGCACGCTCACACCTTTGACTCTTCAAATACACATGGGAACTCATTTTCATATTTTATGCTTTTCACACATTTGATATGTAAAACATGTAGGGGCTCTATATCTGACCCATATAAAGACACAGTTCACAGTATCACAGAAGGAAGTTTTATTTTGAAAAGAAGAAAAGTAAAAGAGACCTTCAAGGGCACAACCATTAGACTGAAAGATGTAGAATGAAGGAAATGAGGATAGTTTAGCTTGGAAGAGAGAAGGCCAAAGGGGACAGAATCAGTGTCTTCAATTAGCAGTAGGGGTATCGTGGAAAATGAATCACATTGTATACTCTTAGATTCAGAAGGCTAAACTAGAAGTGATTCTCAGACAGCATGGTGAGGCTCTCCAGGAATCTAGAAAATTCACTGGGACATCACGTGATGTTTGAATTTTCAAGGGAAATACAGAGCTAGTCCATAGCTGTCTGCTACCAGGCTAACTACTGTCTAGAGATAGCTCACAGATTTAGCATTAGATCACACAACATTCCTTTCATCAACATTTTGGAATGTTTGAGATCAGTCTGTTCACTTGCGCTTTTGGCTAGGATAGTAAATTCTAATTTACATCTCCATGACTCGGTGAAACTGGGTTTTTGGCAGTTGTAGGGTTAGAAAGCAAGCACTGAGCAAAAAGCACCTTGGAACAGGAAATGGGGGTGGGTGGGTATAGTGTCCAACTGGATTCCAAGTTTGAGAAGTTGTGTTATGCCCAATAGACACGCACACATCCCATTAGTAATTGTGGTTATTTAAGAATGAAATGTGGGCAGCTATGCGGCTCAGTAGATAGAGCATAGAACCTAGAGTCAGGAAGACTTGAATTCAAATCCGGCCTCAGACACCTACTAGCTGTGTGACCCTGGGCCAGTCACTTAGCCTTTTTTGCCTCAGTTTCTTCATCTCTCAAATGAGCTGGAGAACAAAATGGCAAACCGCTTCAATATCTTTGCCAAGGAAACCCCAAATGGGTTCACAAAGAGTCAGCCATGACTGAAAATGACTGAACAATAACAAAAAAAAATGCAATTTCTAAAAATTCTTTCTATTTATATGTATAAAAATTTTAAATGGCTACTGAATTGTTAGGACATCAATACTTGTTACGGTATTTAATGAACAGAACTATTAAGTATTTCTTCTGTCCCAGGGGTGTTATAAAAAAACACTGAGACACTAAGGGTTCTGTGAGCTGAGGAAGTTTGGGAACCTCTGGGTTGCAAAGAATCATATTCAGACTTGTCATGAAGTATATAATTATACACACTTTTTCATTTATTAGTTAAGAGAGAGCTCTCTTTGCTTGTAGATTATAAGGGCACAATTCACAAAGTCAGTTTATAGGACTAGGAAACACAATATGTTAGGCACCTTCTGGACGAGAGTTGAGAGGGAATTTTGGTAACCCTAATACCCACCTAAAAGAAATGAGATTTAGAGCTGGAAGGGACCCGAAAGATCATCTAACTCCACCTGCTTATTTTACAGAGAAGGAAACTGAGTCTGGGGAAAGTTAAGTGATTTATCCAAGTAAATAATAAGCAGTAAAGGTATTTGAGCTCAGTTCTTCTGACTGCAAGCTCAAAACACTTTCTATTGCTCATACATGAATATTTCTACTTCAAAGTATAATTGGGGGTTCTGAAATCAGGAACCATTCTACTTGAACTTTTAAAAATCTGAAGAAGCACAGGGACAAATTTACAGGTTGTCTCTAAAGAGAGGTCAAGGGACTTGTCCTCCATGGTTGTCAGAACATATGTGGAGTCAAGAGGCCTCAGTTTAAGTCTTATCTTCTGTGAGACTTTGGTCAAATCTCTGGGGTTCAGCATTTCGTAATATTAATAGCTAGCATTTATATAGCACATTAAGGTTTCCAAAGAGCTTTACTCATTTGACTCTCACAAAAAGCCTGTGAAATAGATCTTATTATTACCCCTATTTTATGTATGAGGAAGCTGAGATACAGAAAGATTCAGTGACTTACTTAGGGTCCTACAGCCTGTGTCTCACACCGGATTTGAACTCAGGTCTTCTTGACCTCAAGTCGTGCCCCACCCATTGTGCCACCAAGAAGCCACATGGAAAATGAGGCAGTTAGATTCCATGACTGTCCAGGCTCCTTCTAGCTCTGAATCCTCTGAACCATGAAAAGGAAGGGGAGAACTCTAGCTTTCTGCCTTCTAGACCAATTGCTTTAAAGAAAAGAAGGCTTTCTCTTATGGGAGTGAAGCCTCATCTCACTAACACTGAGGAAATTGATGCTCTTGGTGTGAATTTTCTCCCATGTCCTTTATCTTCTATGGTGAGCATCAGCTTTGCTTTTTAATACCTAGGTAAATTAGAAGCAGGAAACAAACACACACATATGTACTCACACTCATGTATAGAGAGGTCTCAGTGCCATTTTCTTTTTAAGTGAGACAACTATATTGTACAACTTTCTTTTGAGAAACTGAAACCCATTTGATTATTTCAGAGATGGCCCAATGCCTTTACCCCCAAACCAATGAGTTTTCCTGCACCAGGTAACATGACCATCAATGCGGTGCCAACAGTATCTAAAACTGGGGACCACCAAGAGGACTTGTCACTCTTATCATCCTTAATCTTTGTTTGTAAGTCCTCCATCTCTTTCTTCATTTCTTCAGCTTTCTCATTAAACCCTTCCTCCATCAGCTTCTTTTGTTCCTAAGAGAAGACAAAAGCACATCAGCATTGCACATTGGTTAGTCCTTGTTCCACCAAGAACCAGGCAGCTCTATGTGTTTCTCCTGCATAAGGTGTGAGCCCTAAGTAGATTAGAAGAGGGGAAATGGCACAGAGGATTTCTCTTCAAGGGACATTCCTGGGCAGTGAGAAAAATCATCGAAGGTCAGGCCTTCTCTGTAATGACTCATTACTTGTCCATTACTCGAGACAAGAAGCCGGACCTTAGGGCCAACGAAGACATCTGTAACAGTTGAATACAAGGCCAATTGATTTGGAATCATGGTCCTAAAAGGCGGAAGCTAGGTTGTACAGTGCTTGCCTTGGAGTCAGGAAGATCTGAGTTGGAATCCTGCCTCTGGCACTTAGTAGCTGAGATTGGAGTCATGTTCCTTAATCAATAATAGCAATTCCCCAGATTATAGTGAGGATAAAAATGAGATAATGTTTGCTTTGTAAACATCAAAGTCATATATCTTCAACATTATTCTCAATTCTCAATTCATAATCAAGTGACTCAGATATCCACATGTTTTAAAAAGGGCATAAAATACTATACAGAGAGTGACTTAGAATGGGCTCAAGTCAGCTTCAAAGTGGCTTGGCCCTCTGATCAACACTGAAACAAACGTGAATCTACATCTGCTGTCTCTATTACTAGCCTGGGCTGGCTCTGGCCCCATTCCAAGAGTTTAGGCAGGGCCTCCTCTACCCCATGGCCCTGTGGGTAGGGGCTTACTGATAATGGTCCTAAGAGAACCAGGTGAGCCACTGGATATGCTCTGGCCCCAGGACCCAGCAGTTGTGGGCTCAGGTAGGAGGATACAATTGACTCAGTCTGGGATACTTGGCATCATCCTAGCAGCCCCAAACCCCAGAGGACTCTGGAATTAGCTTCCATTGTCCATGGTTCTTAGGATTACAGATGACTCCACAGCAGCTTGGATTGTTGTAGGGTCTTTGTTGAGGACAGAGAAGCTTTGATGTGAATTCAGGGGCTTCAGTCAGAAGCAGGTGGGGGGAGACAGATCCAATCCAGTCCCCTCTGAGGTTTCCCTCTATGTGCTATGGTGTCAGAAGTACTAATCACAGGACCCGAAAGGTTCATGGCACTTTGTGCTTTTTAAGCCTTTTTAAAAACAGATGTTATGGAAGCTTTTTCCTACCACAGTTATGTACAAAGGGCCAGGAGAGTGGCTGGGTGCAGCACGCAATGGCCTTGTCCCCTGGGCTCGCTTTTGCTCCTGTGTCTTTCTTGGCCTCCTCTCCTTTGTATGAGGCAGCATGGTCCTGTTGACAGCCTTAGAGTCAGCAAGACCTGGATTCAAGTGCTACCTCTGACACATCCTGGCTGTGTGACCCAGGACAAGTCATTGACCCTCCTCAGTGCCCCCAGACATTCTCTAGGATGATGCGTACAGACAGGGTGGTGCTGACTGTACTGATAGGGGAAATCTTCTCACTGTAGTTATTTCAATCACTGAGGTCACAGGACCAGTTCACTCTTTCTTACATTTGCAAGAAAGAACCAAGGATTTGGGGATCAACATACTTGGGGGCCTTGAATTTAGCCCTCTACAGTGTTCAGAAAGGGCATCCCTTAGCAGATGCTATCTGAGACAAGTTTAGCAATGGAAGTAAAGCCAGGACTTTCTGACCTCAAGACAGAGAGGATCCTGGCAGAGATAATGCCAGAGATGGCTGACCAGGAAATAGAATTCAAAATACCCTTAAGTCTGAATGTACAAGTTATTTGGGATGGGCCTGGATCTTTGTTCCAAAGAGCTTGGTTCGTGGGTTCTGGAATCTCCTTCTGGAAAAAGGCCCATTCCATTGAGGCTCAGAGAAATTCATGGATTTCCTATGGGAGAAAAACCACTGAAGGATGTCCTCTAGACTGATGATTATATGTTAAGTTGTCTGCCTGGTATAAAAGAGAGGCAGCAGAAAAGTCTCTGGGCATTGAGGTTTTGCTTTAAACTAATTGTGTCTTTGGTTGACTAGAGAAACACAGACTTTGATAGGGGCTTGTGAACTTTGAGTCTCATAGGGTGAGGACCTGGAGAAGAACTTGGAAGTGGAGTAGACTTGCCTGGGCAGGTCACTGTGAGAACTGGGGGGATGCTCTATGAGTGACACACAAATCATGTGTGATCTGTACAACTATTCTGTGCACTTGGTGAGGCAGATGTGATTGACCTTATGTTAGAGGTGAGAAAATTGAGGAGGAGGAAAAGGCTCAAACCGAGATCTTCTGATGAGAAGTCCAGGGCCCTTTGCTTTCCACCATGTTGACCACATGAAGGCAAATTTGCCTTCCCACCATGTTGACCACATGAAGGCAAATTTGCCTTCCCTGTCCATCTGCCCATCCCCTTCCTGCCATGGTGCTGGGGTTGCTTCCTAAGCATGACCATTGATCCCAATCTCCATGTACCTTTAGTTTATGGTCTAGAATCATTTCCTGTTCTCTCAATATCTGGATCCTGCCTTCCTCATTCACTTGCCTCCTATTCATTCTTATATTTCTAGAATCTACATAATTATTTGGATTCTTTTTATTCCCTTAGAATATCAGCTCCTTGAGGGCAGGAAGGCATGTTAACTCTTGAAGGACAGGAAAGGCCTTTTGAAGAAGGTGAGATTTTAGCAGAGGTAGGAGGTATGAAGCAGAGCATTAATGGCAGAGGGGACAGCTAGTGGAAAGGCCTGGAGATCAGAGATGGCTTGTTGTGTCTGGGGAACTGCAAGTAAGTCAGTGTTGCTGAAACACAGCATGCAGGGAGGGCAGTAAAGTATAAGAAACAGTAAAGGTAGGAAAGGGCCAATTTATGAAGGGCTCTAAATGTTCCATGGAGGGATTCATACATGATCCTGAAAGTAACAGGGACTCATTGGAGGCTGAGGAAATTGAGGGGATGAGGAGAACAAGTGCTTGATTGTGGAAGTTGAGTGAGCCTCACTGACTGTATCTTGTGCCTTAATTCTGGAGCTGCTCAGTTCCATTTCTACTCAATTATGGGTCTAGTCCAAATTCTGTCTTGTGAGAAAACTTTACTGCATTATGGGGATAATTACATTATTTGAACCTAGCAGTGCATGACTACAAAGCTGGACCACCTCTACTTCCTATTTAGAGACCCTTGACCAAGGGTCTACGTTATACTGACCAGAAACTCAGTGAGATCCTACTGATTGATGCAAGGAATTTTCTCACCATTATGTATCTTAAGCTACCTATATTTTTTATCTGAAAAATACCCCTTTACTGATCAATCAGTTATTGTTTCCATGTTGTTTTGATTATATACCGACACTAGGGAAGAAGTGGGGCACTTCCTTTTCTGATTTCTGGCAATTTCATCTGTTCACTGTCTCTCAACTTGGAGAGTACCTAATCTTTCATCCAATTAGAAACCAAATCGCCTATTGTTTATTGTTTCTGTTTAATTAATTAGTCTTACTTGATTAATTATTTTTAATGTATAAAAGCTGTCTTTTTGTATGTGGGGTCCAGTGCCAAAGCTGAAGAAAGGGCCTGGTCCCAGTAGGTGGGGAAATTTTGATGTGTTGCTTAATAAATCTATTTGCTCAGAAGATTGAACCTTTGTTTCCTTAGTCATTTCGTCTTTTACCTGCCACCAAGTCACTGAGCATGGGGGTGACACATGCAGTTTCTCCTGAACTCAAAACCCAAACTGACTATGAAAAAGAGACTGGAAATGTTTACATTTCTCTTTTCTTCATTAGTCCCAGAAAGGCAGAGTTGAGAATGTCTGGGGGAGTAGCACTTTATGACCTGCTGGATTTTACAGTCATGATCACAGTTGCTGTTACAAATCCAGCAGGGACTGGGACAGTAGAGAAGAAGGAATCCCAAGTATTTCAGGAACATCTTCATGTCACACTGAGGGCCTTAGGGAAATTTTGTTCCAAACCCACCAAATCCCTGCATGACTAGGTCATCATACTCCATCCCCCTCTACCTTCCATGGCCTTCTCTTGTTCAGTGAGGGCTTGATCTGTCTGCAGGATGGATTCTTCTGTCATTGCAAGTGACTGTAGAAACCTTTGGAGGACCTCATCTGCCTGGACAAACACACAAGACAGGCACACAGCATTTTCCCCAGACCATGTCAGATGCTGAGAAGGGCAAACCCTCTGTGGTGGGAGCAATTAGGCTAGAACTGGGGGGGGGGGGGGAACCTGCAGCCTTGAGGTCACACATGACGTTACTTAACTTTAAAATGAACAAATGGTAGGGGAAGCTAGGTGGTGCAGTGGATAGAGCATCAGCCCTGAAGCCAGGAGGGCCTGAGTTCAAGTCTGGTTTCAGACGAGCATAATACGTACTAGCTGTGTGACTCTGGGCAAGTCACTTAACTGCAATTGCCTCACCAAAAAAAAAAAATAATAACAAATAGTTTTCATTTTTTGAAACTATTAAGTACAGAGTAGTTAGATTTTTACAATGTAATGTACATTTATAAAGAATGTGTAAATGAAGTTTCTTGAATGCAGCCTTATTTGATTACAGTTAAATTAATGACATGAAAAGGTTCCCTCCCCCTGGGCTGGAATATTCTTTTCCTTAAAAGATATTGAACACATTTTGGGAACATGATTGACTCAGGAGACTATTGATATGACTACTTGTCAGTGTGTACCAAAAGGCCAGGCCACAAAGAGGTTCAGCTATGAGCATCTCATTTCACTCCAAGCTTGAACCTGAGGTACTAGGCCAGCCTGCATCAGGCCTGCTCTGTTATGGCCCTTATATGACTTAGCTTCCTAAATTCCAAAGCATATTCTCTAGGCAGGAAGAAGAGATTTCCGTCAAGAACTTCTAGCTGAGATGTGAACTAAAAAGCCAACAGTGTCTAGACATTCTCCTCTTGGGTGATTATTGGTAGGAGAAAGTCAGTGCTCAAACACCCAGTGGGATCAATGGAACCCTCCTTGCACTGTCACCACTGCTGGCCTCTAGGTCTTTGCTCACCTTTACCCCTTTCCTGGGAACTTGATGGTAATTGTTCATCATTTTTTCTCTTTCTTTCCTGTAGAGCCTGTAACCCCCTGGCACAGAGAAGGTGCCTTGAGAAATGGCTTCCGTAAGGGTCTGAGAGAGGTCCTCAAGCTTAGTTTGACAATATTTGGTTGATTCTTCCTCATTTTGATGGATGAAATCATCCTTCTTGGATTCTAAGATTTGCTGCCAGTGAAATATAGAGAGAGAAAGACAATCATGGGAAAGGAAGAGATGTAACAGCAGTAATAATAACAAATGATGCTTGACATAATGCCTCAAAGGCTATCAAAATGTTTTACTTGCCCTATTTCATTGTGGAGTGAATGAGAGTCTAAAGAAACTGTTGAGAGAAGGTCTACCTGCTTTTGTTTTTTTGCGGGGGGAAGATGTATAGTGGAGTAGAATAAAACCCAAACCCTGACCTGGGAACTGGGAGACGTGGGGCCTGGTTTTAAATCTCCTACTCTATAACTCGGTCATCATAGAGAAGTCACCTATCTTCTCTGCAACCAGAAGCCCTCACTCTCCAAATGAGGTGATTATATCAAATGATCCTCCACATCCCTACCAGTCCTGAAGCCTATAATAATGGTTCTCCCTTTTGGGCAAATCCAACTGAGTGCTACAACATTAAGTAAGACTGAAAAGACATTTGAACTGGCAGGAGATGCTCCTAGAAGGAATCTGAGGGTGCTTGGGGTGGGAAGGTATATAGAGATGAGTGAGTCTGTGAGTTTGAGAAAAAGTGCAGTGTGCTCTGAGAGAGCCATGATAACATCTATTTACCAAGTGAGCATCTTTTCATGACAAGTGAGATTCAGGCCTTCATGCCTCTAGCTCTCTAGAGAGATCAGGCTCTTCTCTCATGAGCTGGGAATACAGACCCCAAGGTAAAAAAAGAGTCTGACCAGTCTCTAGGTATCACTCAGAAAAGAGAGCTAAGAGGAAGGATAAATAGCTGAGAGAACATACCACCAGTTCTTTCTGGAACTTGTGTGTGTCATCCTTGAAAGAATGCTTCATGAAAATTGAGATGGCTTCTTTCTCACAGTCTGTATGCAGGTTTAGCAGGTCCTGGAGGGTTTCTGTGGGGAAGTCCACCTTCAGCACCATCTGCTCTACGTAATGGTTGGTAGCTTTTTGAATGGCAGCGGGATTCTCAGTCTCAGCCAATGCCAGCACTGCATTCTCCAGGCAGGGAATGGCTCCACTAGAGATTGTCTTCACATAGGTCTCCAGCAGCTTTCCCAACCCTGGTAGACAAGATGGAATGGAAGATGAGGCAGAAAGCAACCTTCTTTCAATTTGGTCCAAGCATTGTTATCTAGTAGAACCCATGCCTGGCCAAAAATCTCTGACAATATTGTTAGCCATTATAGCCAATCACTATTAGCTAATTTTGACTTAAGAAAAGAATATGATGAGTCAAGACAGCCTCTTCTCCTTTTTAACAATTTAAAAGATTAGGAAGTCTCAGTTATTTAATCACACCTAAATATACCTCTTGGCAAATTCTTTTTATTTCTCCTAATTTTCACCTGTAGGATCAAGGATAGTAAATCTAAGCATTCTTCCAAGGACTCATTCTTGTGTGAACTTCTGTCCTTTCACTGATTCTAGTTGTCTTGTTCTGGCAATGTTTGACCTTGTCTATATCTTTCCTAAAGTGTTATGCCCAGAACTGAACACAGAATACCATATGTTGTCTAACTGGAGCTAAATAAAGCAAAGAGAAGAGTTACTTCACCTATTCTCAACAAGGAAATCTTGAATAATTTTACATTTGAGACTACTGACTCATATTGAACTTGTAATTCAAGAAATTCTCCAGATCTTTTCCCCAAGAACTGTTGTTTATCCTTATCTCTCTTAACCTCTCCTTAAGTAGATTTTTATACCCAAATGGAGAACTTTGAATTTATTCTATGTTTCCATTATCCATTTAGAGTCATTGATTTAGCCTGCCAGGATAACGCTGTATCTTATTTCTTTCACTTGCTGTATGTTATAAGTTCCATGCCATCTGTACATTGGATTCCATTCACATGTTCTATAACTTTGTCGATGTTATTGAAAAAGTTTTAAAGCTCTGAAGCATGGCATTATAGACTTCCCTTCAATTTGACTTTAAGCTTTTAAGGGCTATTTTGGGGGTCTGGTCTTTCAATATGTTCTGAATCTACCTAACAGTATTATCATCTATATTTCTATCTTGTTCATAATCATAGCATGACACACTGTTAAATATCCTCTTGAAATCTAACTATGGTAATTTGACACTATTCCTCTGATCTACCTCAGTCCAGTTACGGTGTCTAACAAGGAAATTTGCTTAATCTGATGGATTTCAGTGACCACTGATTCCTGTTCTTTGTGCTCACAAACCATCCTCTTAATGATATGCCAGAAATACAAGTCAAAGTCACTGGTTTATAGTTTATTAACTCTACTTGATTCTCCTTTGGAAAATTAAGGGAATTGCTTTTCTCTACTCTTGTGGCTAGTCTCTAATGGATATTTAATCTCCATCAAAGAACATTGACTGTCTCAGAGTGTATATTTCTGGGGATTTATAAACTGAAAGACAGGGAAATGAACATAGAAACCCATGCTTACAGGGAGAATAATATAAAAAGTTTACAATATCTGTACAAATACAAAGAAATAAGGAACACATATCCAATCTCAATCAAATATGCAGTGGGGCAAAGGAAACTCACGATTCCCATTAACCACAATGCCGCCCCTAAGGGTCTTGGGTTTTGCATTGGAAAAGATGTAAGAGCAGAAGTTGTCTGCCTGATCCTTGAATGCAGGCTCCAGCTGGCTTTCATGGACATCTTCAAGATGCGCTAAGAGTGACTTCTTATTTGTTGGACGGTCAAAGGTGAAACACTTCCGTTTTGGAAAGAATTTTCTGATGCACTCTCGTGGAAGGTTGGCTGCTGCAACTTTGAGGTTCTTACCTGAGGGACAGGAAAACAAAGATCATGACAAGATACAGGAGTAATACAAGGGGTTGATGAAGATGCCCAAGACTGGGGATTGCTTTATTGAAGTTTTCATGTATGCAGGACTCTTCTCCCTGTTGCCTTTTCTTTTTGGAACCTGTAGCTCCCTGCAGGCTTCTGGTCTGACAGTACCTCCCACAGAGGTCCTTGCTGATCCCTGCAGCTCTTTAGTTCTTTCTACCTCTCTTGTCCCTCACAATTGTTCTGGATATGTTTTTATCTGCCTGTCTTTTACATGTTTTCTCCCACTAGCATGTAATCTTTTTGAGGGGAGTTATTATATTTTTATGCCCCTATGCCCAGCACCTAGCATAGTCTGTCAGGTAGAGGAAATGTTTAATTAATGCCTTTTGATGAGAATGAAAGGGATTCATTGTCAAACATGATTTTGAGACATTTTCAGTGACGTTAGTATCCCTGCCATCAAGGAGTTACTAGCCTACAATGAAAATAGGGTATAATAAGAGGTTTGTACATTTAAATATATAACACATTATGAAGCATGTTAGAAGGAGAAAGGTTACTATAGAGCAATGACAGAGTTGAATGGAAGCATCTGATAGTCAGAAATCTTCAAGACAAGCAAGCAAGATATATTTGAGAGAGATATAGCAAGTCTTTCTCTAGAATTCTCCAGGGGAGAAACCCTCTGTCCTCACTAGCTAATGAATGTATAGTTAGGGTATTTTTAGAGATGTTGGAGTCCAAACTCTTCATTTTACAGATGAGGAAGCTGAGGCTCAGAGACATTGAATGACTTGCTCAAAGTCCCATAGGCAGTAAGCAGCCAAAGCTAAAATTTACACCGAGGGCCTCTGACTACAAATGCCCATTTCCTTTCTGTTGTATTTCATAGCCTATGCCTATCTTTTGTTATCAAAAAGGTCTATGCAGGGGCAGCTAGGTGGCACAGTGGATAGAGCACTGGCCCTAGAGTCAGGAGGACCTAAGTTCAAATCTGATCTCAAACCAAACACTTGATACTTACTAGCTGTGTGACCCCGGGCAAGTCATTTAACCCCAATTGCCTTGCCAAACAAAAAAAAAATAAAAGCAAAAAAAAGAAAAGAAAGGTCTATGCTATTAGTAGAGAGGAAGAATTCCTCAGGCTGTGAGGTTAATAGAATAACCCTTAAATAAAGTTATTCTCTTTCATTGAATTTTCATGCTCACCAACCAACTGCAGGACACATAGAAATATCTCCGTCCTTTTGTAAATTCTTACGATACAAATCCATCACAGAAGTTGGCAAAAGTCAGTATCTCAGGGACTATCCCCCTTTGGGAAAGGTCACTAGATTATGGAAATCCTGAACTACAAAAAAGAGATCAACTGACTCTGAATAAAGCCATGATAACCATAATAGCTTTCAGTCTCCAATCCTCTAGTCCATGAGATTCAAAAGAATAAGCACCAGGAACAAACAGCTAAGCTCCAAAGAAAAGGAAAAACATTTGGTATCATTTCTGCTATACTGCTCAGGGCCACCATGTGCACAATATAGATTCCTAGTAAATTACCTTTACTGAGTTTCAAGGCATTTTCCAGGTACTGATCTGAGGTGATGGGGTGGCCATCTAGCTCAAGCTCCAGGGTGAAATCCCGCACGGTCCACACAAAGTCTGGAAAGAAGCCCACAAACTCTGCTGAGTCTTCTCCTCCAAGAGCATCAGGTGAGGATTTGACCTTGATTAGTTCTGTCAGCTCTGTTACATATCTAAGATCATGGATAAGGAAAAGGAAACACCTGCCAGTCTCACCACTTCCTAATTCTACTTGTGGAATCTTCTCTTCCTTCCACTGAGTTCTCTCCCCCACTTTCCCTTCTGTACTCATGGGATTTCAATCACAGATGTAAAAGGAGAAAGGAAGAGCTTTTCAATGGAGTCCCTGATCAACTTGATGCATTCTTCAATCAACTTAGTGAGACCGCTTTTCTCATCATAATTCCTGATTGCTATAATATTAGAACAGAAACACCTGTATGAAACCAGCATTTATTAAGTGCTTACTACGTATAAGGCATTGTTCTAAGTACTGGGTATACAAATAAAGTAAAAGGTGGCAGCATGAATAGAGCACTGTACATGAAATCAGCAACATTCATCTTCATGAGTTCAAATCTGGCATCAGACACTTACTAGCTATGTGACCCTGAGGAAGTCATTTAATCTTGCTTCCCTCAGTTTCCTCATCTACAAAATGAGCTGGAGAAGGAAATGGCAAAACCACTCCAGTATTTCTCCCAAGAAAACCTCAAATGGGGTCACAAAGAGTCAGACAGGACTGAACAACAGAATATATTCTCTGCTCTCAAGGAGATCACATTCTGATGGGGGAGATAACATGTAAACAATTATGAACACAGTACACACACATGTGCATTTACACACATATACATTTACGGATATATCTGTGTATGTATATCAATATTGATAGTTATATAAATATGTAATGTAAAGATCAGGTAATCCCTGAGGGAAGGCAGTAGTATCGAGATACTGGGAAAAACTCATTGGTGAAGGTGAGATTTGAACTGAGATTTGGAGTAAACAAGGGAAAGTAGAAAATGGAAGAGAGGAAGGAGAGATTTCCAGGCATGAAGGACAGTCAGTCAAAAGGCACCAAGTGAGGAGATGGGGTGTCAAGTAAGGGGAACAGCAAGAACACCAGTGTGGTTTCATGGTAGAGTACAAGGAAGATATAATGTGTAAAAAGACTGAAAATGTAGGAAAGGGGCTATAAGAGCCAAACAGAAATTTTTGTATTTCATCCTAAGGTTAGTAGGATGTACTAGAATTTATTAAGTAGATAGTGGAGTGACATTGTCTAATCTGTGCATTATGAAAATTACATTTGGAGGCAGAGCTAGGATGGCAGAGTAAAGGCAGGGACTCACCTGAGCTCTCCCCCAAACCCCTCCAAATACCTTTAAAAATGACTGTAAACAAATTCTGGAGCAGGAGAACTCACAAAAAGACAGAGTGAAACAAATTTCCAGCCCAAGACAACTTGGAAGGTTGGCAGAAAGGGTCCATGGCACTGGGCTGAGAGAGGAACACAGTCTAGCATAGGCCATGCCAGCATAGACCAGGGCCCAGTAGACTCAAAGCAGGCCTTGGGGGCAACTGAATCACTGGCAGCAGTGATGGTTTCCAGACCTCTCAGTCCACAGACACCAAAGATGACTTGGAAGGTTGGCAGGAAAGATCTATTGCTCCTGGGAGAGAGTGGAGCACAATGTAGCACAGGCTATGCCAGCACAGCACAGTTCCCAGCAAACCAGGAGCAGGTCCTGGGAGTGACTGAATTTGCAACAGTAGCAGCAATGGCTACTTCAGGAGCTCTCAGCCCACAGATGGTAAAGGGGCTGAACAACTGGTCAGAAGGAGATTACAGGGGTCTTTTTGCTAGCACTGAGCAGGACTCTGCTGCTTTGCCCATACTCAGATCTAGGTCACAGTGCTGGGTGGCAGTCCCAGGGTGAGAAGGAGCACTAATATAGCAGAGCTTGCAGCAGCAGTGGAGAAGGGACCTTCCTCACAGTGCCAGGGCAGAAAAGTGTGCTTGTGGTCACTTGCAGACCAGATCACAGGCGAAGAAAGTAGTAAACATCTCTCCTTAGTTCATACCACATTGGAACAACTGAAAACTTACAGGTCCCTAGATGTGTCTCTGAAAACAGCTGCACAAAACCCTTGAAGTTTAGGACAATGCACACTCCAACTTGGAAACAGAGTCCTACTTTAACAAAGAGTTAAGGGGCAGGTAGGTGGCACAGTGGATAGAACATCGGTCCTAAAGTCAGGAGGACCTGAGTTCAAATCCAGCCTCAAACCAAACACTTAACACTTACTAGCTGTGTGACCCTGGGCAAAAAATAAAAAACAGAAACAAAGAGTTAAAGGTCAACTAATAGGCAGGGAAAATGAGCAAACAACAGAAAAAAAAACCCTCTTACTACTGAAAGTTATTATGGTGATAAGGAAGATGAAAACACACAGTCAGAAAAAGACAACAAAATCAAAGCTCCTACATCCAAAGCCTCCAAGAAAAATATGAATTGTTTCAGGCCATGGAAGGGTTCAAAAGGGATTTTGAAAATCAAGTAAGACAGGCAGAGGAAAAATGGGAAAGAGAAATAAGGGTGATGCAAGAAAATCATGGAAAAAGTCAACAGCTTGCTAAAGGAGACCCAAAAAAATACTGAAGAAAATAACACCTTCAAAACAGACTGGACCAAATGGTAAAAGAGGTCCAAAAAACCAATAAGGAGAAGAATGCCTTAAAAAGCAGAAATAGCCAAATGGAAAAGGAGTTCCAAAAGCTCACTGAAGAAAATAATTCCTTAAAAATTAGAATGGAGCAAATGGGAGCTAATGACTTTATGAGAAATCAAGAAACAATAAAACAAAACCAAAAGAATGAAAAAATAGAAGACATTGTGAAATATTTCATTGGAAAAACAACTGACATGGAAAATAGATCCAGGAGAGATAATTTAAAAATTATTGGACTATCTGAAAGCCATGATCAAAAGAAAGAGCCTAGACATCATCTTTCAAAAAATTATCAAAGAAAACTGCCCTGATATTCTAGAACCAGAGGGTAAAATAGAAATTGAAAGAATCCACCAATCACCTCCTGAAAGAGATCCCAAAATGAAAACTGCCAGGAATATTATAGCTGAATTCCAGAGTTCCCAGATAAAGGAGAAAATATTGCAACAGCCAGAAAGAAACAATTTAAGTATGGTGGAGCCAGTCAGGATAACAACAGATTTAGCAGCTTCTACATTAAAGGACTGGAGGTCTTGGAATATGATGTTCCAGGGACCAAAGGAGCAAGGATTACAACCAAGAATCACCTACCCAGCAAAACTGAATATAATCCTTCAGGGAAAAAAATGAATATTCAATAGATAGAGGACTTTCAAGCATTCTTGATGAAAAGATCAGAGCTGAATAGAAAATTTGACTTTCAAATACAAGACTCAGGAAAAGCATAGGGGCAGCTAGGTGGCACAGTGGATAGAACACCGGCCCTGAAGTCAGGAGAACCTGAGTTCAAATCTGGCCTCAGACCAAACACTTGACACTTACTAGCTGTGTGACCCTGGGCAAGTCACTTACCCTGAATTGCCTAAAAAAAAAAGCATAAAAAAGTAAATAGGAAAGAGCATAAGGGACTTAATAAGTTTAAACTGTTTACATTCCTACATGGGAAGATGATATTTGTAACTCATAAAATCTTTCTCATTATTAGTGTAGTTAAAAGGAGTATATGTAGACAGAGGACACAGGTGTGAGTTGAATATGATGAGATGATGTCTAAAAAATAAAATTAAGGAGCAAGAGAGGAATGTACAGGAAGAAAGAAAAAGGGAGGGGCTGTAATGGGGCAAATTATCTCATATAAAGGAGGCAAGAAAAGGCTTTTACAGTGGAGGGGAAGGGGGGAGTTAAGAGGGAATGAGTGTTCTCATCAGAATTGGCTCAAAGAGGAAATAGTATACGCACTCAATTGGGTATAGAAATCTATCTTACCCTACAAGAAAGCAGGAGGGGAAAGGGATAAGAGAAGGTGGAGTGATAGAAGGGAGGGCAGATTCAGGGAGGAGGTAATCAGAAGCAAAACACTTTTGAGGAGGGACAGGGTGAAAGAAGAGAGAGAATAGAATAAATGTGGGGAATAGAATGAAGGGAAATATGGTTAGCCATAGTAACTGTGAAAAAAAAATTGAAGAAAGTTTATCTGATAAAGGCCTCATTTCTCAGACATATAGAGAACTGAATCAAATTTATAGAAACAAGAGTCATTCCCTAATTGAAATACAATCAGTTTTCAGATGAAGTAATCAAAGTTATCAGCAGCCATATGAAAAAATACTCTAAGTCACTATTGATTGGAGAAATACAAATTAAAACAATTCTGAGGTACTACCTCATATCTATCATATTGGCTAATTGGATAGAAAAAGGTAAATGACAAATGTTGAGGGGATTTGAGATTAAAAAATAAGACTTGTTGAAGTTGTAAACTGATTCAACCATTCTGTAGAGCAATTTGGAACTACGCCCAAAGGACCAGAAAACCGCACATAACTGTTTGCTAGATCCGTATCCTGAAGGAGAAAAAAAAAGGGAAAGGATTTTTATGTACAAAAATATTTATAACAGCTCTTTTCTGAGGGTAAAGAATTAGAAGTTGATGGCTAAATAAGTTGTGGTATGTGATTATGGTGGAATACTATTGTACTATAAGAAATGATGAGTTGGATACTCTCCTAAAAATCTGGAAAGACTTGCATGGGGTGATGCAAAGTGAAATATACTGTGTAGGCAATAGAGAAGCAGCCAATAGATAGGGAGAGATTGAAGATTAGTGAAAGAGTGAGAATGATACAAAGGATAACTTGTTAGAAAAGACAGGATGAGATGGAATCAATGGAGCATGTAAGGGGTTTGCTTTGGCAAAGAAAGGGGCCAACTCTTAATGTGAGAACGAAGTGAAGGATGGGATGTAGAGAAACACATAGGAGTGATGTGAGATGAAGAAGAGGGGAGAAGAAGAGGCTTGGCAGTGATAAGGCAGAGAGAGAGATGGGATGACCGAGATATTTCAGAATTCTTGAACATGGAAGTGTAATACTTATGTACAAAGGGGAGCTCAACCAAGGTCCACCCAAAGCTCCATGTGTGGACCTAGTGCCAGACTGTCATGTGAGGATCAGCTAGTCTTGGTTGGGAACATTGACCCCCAAAAGTTGGCCACCTAGAGACATGTATTTCTGGGCAAAATAACTCAAGATGACAGCTCCTAAAGTATGGAGAGCTTGTCATCTGTCCTGGTCAGAAAACAACTGCATTGATTCTGTCATGGATGTTCTGAAGTTCTGAAAGGATACTGCATCTGCTCCAAGGCCTGGTGGTTGATGGTGCTCACGCTGTTGTAGACAAAAGTGCTGCTCAGCAGGATGGCCAGGGCGAAGATCCAGGAGTCATTCTTGGAGTCACCCTACAAAACAGATTATGTCAACAGGCCTGCTTATCTATGAGTGCAAGAGATCAATCCTTCTTAGGTCAGGCAGAGACAGGGAGGAGAATTGAGTAAGCAGAACTTCATTGATTTGATTTACCTTTTCCACGTCTCCAAGGCCCTCAGTATCAAGCAGAACTAAGGCATGGTCTGGTTTGCTGGGGTGAGGGACGCACCACATCCAGATGCCCTTTGTGTGAGACTGCACGGTGGAGCCAAGGGAGAAGCCTGCAAGGGAAGGTTGAGACATGAGGTCCCAGGGAGGCAGGGAGCCCAGAGACTGCAGCAACCAAACTCCTAGGTCCTAAAGGGAGAAGATGGGGAGCTCCCCAGTGGGGAAAGAATGAGAACGAGGATCATAGTTAGCATTTGTGCAAGCACGTTTTATGTGTGTTCTCTCCTTCTGCCTTCACAGTAATGCTGTGAACTAGGTGTTTCTTTTATCTCCATTTCACAGAGAAGGAAACTGAGACTGAGGGAGGTAAATTACTAGGCCTGGGTCACACAGCCACTGAGCAGCTGAGGCAACTTTCACACTCAGGTCCTCCTGGTTCCCACATTATCCAATATCAGCAGCTAGGAATGGAGGAATGCATGCATTCTGTCCACACTGTGGGATTAGACTTGGGATTTAAGATCTATGGTAAAGGTGGCAAACAAGTTCAATGAGAGTTTCAGGTGTGCCTGGAGATATCATCTTTCTTAACAGTATTAGCCACACCCAAGGCTCCAAAAAGTTTAGACCAACTCCAGAAACCTGAGCTTAGAGAATGAAGAGCAGCCCAGAGGAGAGCATCATGGGAGTGCTGGGAGAGAGCAAGGAAGGACACAGGACAGCTGTGGGACCCTGGGCAAGTCATTGAATCTCTATGAGCCCTCCCCCACCCAGCCCCCAGGAAACTTTCTAAGACCTGAAGTGACAGAGAAAGAGCTGATCTACATGAGAAGTAAAGTCTGTACTGCAGGAGTCACAGGACAGTAATGCACACACACACACACACACACACACACACAGTACAACAATGAGATGATACCTCAGAATCAAGTCAGCTTCAGTTTTATTCTGACTCTGTTCTTGCATGAACTAACAATATCTTTCTCTAATAAGGAGATGGAAGCAAAGGAAACAGGCATTTATTAAATGCCTACAGTATACCAGGCACTGTGCTAAGGAATTCACAAATATTTCATTTGATTCTGATAACAGCCCTACGGCATAGATACTCTTGTTATACCCATTTTACAGTTGAGGAAGATGAGGCAAACCAAGATCAAGTGACTTGCCCAGGATCACACTGTGAGGCAGTCAATTAAACTTAGGTTGTGACTCCAGGTCCAACTTTCTACACACTTTGAGGGCTTGTCCAGAATGCCCATAAACCACAAGTCTGCAGAAAGGTAGTACTTCTCCTTGACTACTTTGTAACCCCAAATGCTTCCCTCTTGAGGAAAATTATCTTTCTTTTTACTGTTTTCTTTCATTTAACTTTTGATAGGTATTGGTTTGTTGATATTTATTTTATTACTATTATTTGCATTGTTTTAAAACATTGTTATTGTTTGAGGTCTATAGTTTCTGTACTCATTGGGTGGCCAAGTTTACCCTGACTTTTTCCAGTAGAAAAGCAGGGGTGAGCCTAGAGGAGTCTTGTACAATTATTTGTTGGATTTGAGTGTGAACACTAGAAGTACCTAGCTATTGTAGGCTTGAATCCTTAGAAAGGATGCTGGTTGGGGATGCCTACTCATTGTGTGGAGACACCAGTGAAAGGTTTTTACACACAACATGAGATATTTTAGAGGGATGTGAGGTACTGGGAAAGTTTCCTGGAACTCAGGGATTTTGTCATGTTTCAAGATGAAATGATGGGGGCGGGGAGGCTATAGCCCTAGCTACCACAACCACCAATTGCTGACCATCTATCACATTTGGGCAAGTAAGCCAAGGAGGCCTGTGAACAGCAGTATGCCCCAGACCATTAGACCTCCTGACAGTCTGGCCAGTGAATCCAGCAATTCAACTCTCTCCCCAGAGAGAAGAGGCCCTTCATCCTTATTGCTACTAACAAAATTGTTGACCAACTGCCCCTCACAGGATTGGAAATCCAGCCTCGGTGCATCTGTTAGACATCCTGAGCAGAAGTCAAGATATGCCAGGAGTATCAAATCATCACGTCCATCTTGATCATTACCTCCTATCAGACCTTGGTAGAGAGAGCTCAAATTCTTTCTCCCCAAACCTCTAGGAACAGGAGCACCTTTGACCTCTAACCCTAAAGGTTAAACTTGTTGATGTTGTTCAGGGCTTACTTTGCACATAGCATCCAATAAAGTCGATTATAAATACATTTCAGAACACAAGGCACAATGTGGTATACTGTAGAAAGACGTGACTCTAGCATAAGAGGATCTGGGTTCAAATTTTGTCCCTATTATTTATAATCTGTGTGACACGGGTCAAATCACTATGCCTCTCTGGGGCTCAGTTTCCTCAATGGTATAAAGAGGAGGCTGAATTAGATGTCCTCTGTGTTCCCTTCCAGCTCTGTGTAGATGATCCCATGAGAACACTCAGTATGATGAAAATGCTTCCTTTTGTGATCTGGCTGCTCTGATTACTCACAGGAGTAAGTGACAACCGCATTCTCAGACTGACATAATGTAGAGTAGAGGCGATAATCCTGAGGGGATGCAGGGCTAGCAAGAGGTAAGAGACACAGCCACTAGGAGACAGGCAGCCAGGGGACAGCAAGCAGGGACAGGACACTTTAATTTTTAAAGAATTGCAAACATGCTTAATACTAGAGCCTTTGGGTCTCTATGTCATGAAGATATTTGTTGTGGAGTGATTTAATTTACAAGTATCACAGTGTAAGATCTAAGCCCTGGTGGACACTCCATCTCCTGACTCAGTCTCTCCCACTTGGAATTCTCCCCCCCCCTCACCTCTGTTTTTTGGCCTCCCTATTTTCCTTCAATTCTCAGCTAAACTTAAGTGAGAAACTTCTCTGGATCCATTTAATGCTAGTGCCTTTCCTCTAATGATTATCTCCAATGCATCTTGTATAGATCTCATTTGTACACAGTTGTTTGCATGTTGTCTCCCCCATTAGACTGTGAATTCATTGAGAGCAGGGATTGAGTTTTCCTTTCTTTGTATCTTCAGCACTTAGCAGAGTTTCTAGCACATAGTAGGCACTTAATAAATACTCGTTGACTGACTAGAAAGCAACAGTAAACCAGGGGCCAATTTTTAAACCTTCATTAGGTCTCATACATAACTTGTACCAACTCTAACACTGTGGCATGATAACCTCCGAAATTAGGCTCCTGGAGACTAGTACTCCACTTACCTGTGTTCTTTCCTGCCAGTCTGTTCATCAGGTAGGATTTTCCAGTACGGTACAGGCCAGCAATAGCTACCACCATCACTGGATTGCTAATGGAACTAAGAATCCGTAGGGCTTGCTGGTTTACCATCAGCTCTTCATTCTTGTTTTCTACCAGACATATGGGGGCCTCCATGGGCTCTGCTGATGCCATGGTCACCTGTAAATGCAAAGGAGCCCCTTAGACAGAAGTGAAGGTGCAGAATTCACACAGTCCTCAACTGAGACTGCCTAAATGAGTGGGATATTAGTAACAGCACAAGAGAGGATGCTCTGTGCTTGTGGAATTCTGCTCCTGCCAGAACTGGCAACGGCAGGTAATAATGTTGATGATACTAATGCCAATGATAATAATTACTTTTACATGGTGCTTTAAGAGTAACAAAGCACTTTACAAATATTATCTTATCCTCATAACAAATCTAGGAGGTAAGTATAATTATTTTTCCCAATATTACAGATGAGGAAACTGAGGCAATTTCTAGGGTTTAAAAATAAGTCTTCTTGACTCCTGGCCCAGCTCTCTATCCACTGCATCGCTAAACTGTCTTGACCAGCTCTTCTGTCACTTCATTCTTGATTCCTGTGGCTGTCACATAGGAAAAATGTTCCAATCTTTGAAAGTCCCATCCTGGAAGTTTCTACCTAATGCAATAATCATGTTCCTTTGCATTATGTTGGTCCACGTTCACAGTGGCCATGGCCACGCATTGGTGTGAGAGAGGGATAATATGGGACAGTGTCTAGGGCAAATCCTTTGAGATAAATAGTTTTCTATTAGTGCCTGGTACCAGCCACGACTTTGGGATGATTTCTGTCCACCCCTCCCTTCCCCCACCTACCCTGAAGTTTCTGATTACTGCTTCAAATTCTGTTTCCTGACTCCTGCTTTTTGCTCTTAATGTGTGGACACCAAGGAGCTCTTTGATTTGACTGTGGCATGGCACTGTTCTTAATCATTGGCATCGTGGCAGAGTGGATAAAGAGCTGGTCTGGGAGTCAAAAAGACATAGATTAAATATTGTCTCTGAAACAACCTGAATTTGTGACCCTAGGCAAATCACTTAACCTGCTGATGGCCCATGGCTAACTTTATAAGATTATAAATTGCAGAATAGTTGTAGCCCTACATGGGTAGAGGGAATTTCATCCCTAGGAGACTATTGCACAAATGAAACTTTAGATCCTTACTCCCCCCCCAAAAAAGACAATCAAACTAATCATTTTGGGTGGAAGTCACCCAATTCTTCAATAGACAACAAAGATACCAAATTCTGACCTCATTAAAGAAATACAGAACCAGCCCCTCAGTGGCTGCTCTGACAATGCCTGAGACTCTGGCCACCCTCAATCCCTGCAGGTGAGGACTCTGGTGTAGTGCAGCTAGACCCTAGGCCTTGAGCCCCAGCTGAAAACAACCCTTACAGAACTAGTTCAGTTGTAAAGAACATTACAGTCCTTTCTGGGAGCCAGGAAATGAGGCCAGGAGCGGGGACAGTCACCCTCTCTGCCTCCCAGGGTCATCAGGGATTCTTTCTGCCTGGTGTGTAGATGTTTTCCCTGGGTTTCTAGTCCAATGTAGATAGAGAGCCTGTGGATCTTTACTCCTGGAGAATTCTACAGCTTAGGCCAAGTCAGCCTTCACTGTGTCACACCTGGAGGATAGGCTGTCCTCCATATCAACCCCAACCTCATAAGATATAGTGCCTATTAGATAATTTAGAGCAATGCAAGGAGACTTTCCCCATTTCTGTTGGATTGGAAATAGCTAACATCTGGATATTCTGGGTCAAGAGAGGACAACAAAAAGTGGCAAGATATGCCGTTCCCTAACATGGGACTTGGTGAGGCCATGTGGCAAGTTGGATATAGGGCTGGACCTGGAGTCAGGAAGAGCTGGGCTCTCATCCTGTCAGCCACACCTCCCAGCTGGGTGACCATGGACTTAAGGTCTCTGCACCTCAGGTTCCTCTTCTGTGCAATGGGCACAATAGCAAAGTGCCTACTTCACTGGGTTATTGTGTGGCCTAAATGAGATGATTCCTCTAAAGCACTTAGTGAACCTTAAAGGATAATTCAGATGCCAGCTAGAGTTACTCCTCTTTGTGCTTTTCCTACTCATTCTTTTAAGGTTCAGCTTGAACTGCTGCTATTGACTTATTACTGTCTTGTGGTGGTGGTATTGAGCACTGGCGGTTAAGAGATGATCCATTGGAGAAGGAAATGGTAAACCACTCTAGTATCTTTGCCAAGAAAACCCTATGGACAACTGGTCTATGGGGTCATGAAGAATGAACAACTCAACAACAACAACAACCACAAAAACAGCAACAACAACTCTTGCTCAAGCAGCAGCGTCCCCGTATAGAATCCAACCTTTGGAAGGAGCAAAGTCCTGGCAATCCTCCCAGAATTCTCCTAGCAGCCTGCTGAACAGCAGCGAGCCCACAGAGCCCAAGGGGCCCAGGGCGAGGGCCGTCCCTGCTGCCCATGCCCCAAGCACCACCCAGGAAGGAGCAGGGCCATCCTCACAGGGGTCCATCCAGCACTGGGGGTAAAGAGGATGCGCCTCACTCCCTCTACACCTGTCTCCAGGCTGACAGCTACAGTCCACCCAGAGTATTCTGGGAACTCACACTGCCCTGCTCCTCAGCAGTACAATTCCCAGCTGATGTAGACTCCGGGGCCTTTGCAAACCTTATAGATTCTGTCTTCTCCCAGCAAGAACAAATGCCTCTGCCATTGAGATTGTCCAGATGATAGAGAACCCGGCCCTACATGCCTGAAATCCAATTCTAGTGTGGTTTCCACTCCACTAGGCTGAGAATCATTGATTCCACATCTCTAGGAGACCTCAAGACATCGTGTGGTCCCGTGCCTTGCCTGTAGACACATAACATTTCATCTCTACTTCTACTAGTGAGAAAAGATGAAGTGAAAATAAGAGATAACTTGAAAATAATCCATACCTTTTCAAGAAGGCTTCAAGCCAAGTTGTTTATAAATGCTTTCACAAGTTCTCTCTTTCTCTCAGCTCTTCCCTTATTTGGTCTTTCCTCTCCTCTCTTCTTTCTGTTGCTTTTCAAAGTAATTCTGTTATTTATAGTAAGACAGAAAGGGTGGGAGGGACAAGAGAAATTGAAACCAAAAGCAACTCTTGCTATTTCTAACTCTCTAAATCTAGAATGGGAGACTAAAGCAGGTATGTGAGTGTAGTGTATGAGAAATGAGGCAAATGCCTAATTATTCCTCAGATGTGAGGTCTTCAACAGAAGTATTTTCTAATGCCAATCTCAAAAAGAACTTACATGTCATTTGTACCTACCAAGAGAAACAGAGAGGCCAAGGTCTTATAGTGCAAATTCTTTAGGTAGGTGACCCAGGTCACTTCACTAGGTCGATAGAGTATCCCTGATTTTTGGCATTAAATAAATGTTAACATGTTGTAAGGGAAACTGAGGAGATCCTCCCCAGCCCCTCTCATGACCGCCTCACGACCTGACATAAGGAATGTAATTTAAAGTTAGTATGCGTGACTGGGAGCTCCAAGGGAACAGAGTGTCAGAGAACAAACTATGTTACCAGGGCGGAACAACTCTTATCTCAAGGAAAACATGTACGTGCTGAAGGATCTAGTCTGTCCTTGGATACGTACATAAAAAATAGGCATCTGGAGCTTTGGCCAAGTTACATCTTTGTTCTAAGGTTGTTTTCCCGTGGTTTACATAGATATAAAAAGGGGCATTTGGGAAAGGGACTTTTGGAGGTCTTTGCTTCAGAGATGGGGATGCCCACTCTGTTGACTTTTATTCTTTCTTTGTTTTATTTCTATTCTTTGTTCTATTTTGATTATCATTCACTGGATCGTATGCATATGTACATTATTTTTATTCCTATTTCTCTACCGCCTTAAGCATTATCAAATAAACCCAATTACTTGTTAACTTCTTATCGAGTGCGTGTCATTGTGTCTCAAGGTCCAAACCTAAAGTGAAAGTACTGCACAGTCCATAATCCTTTTCAATTACACATGTCAAAACCTCTTTTCTGCTGGCATTTAATTTAATGCCATGTGTATCAGACCAAGGGTAGCTAGGATGAGTAGTGCATAGAGTGCTAAACCTGGAGTCAGGAAGACTCATTTTTCTGAGGTTAAATCTGGCCTCAGACACTTACTAGCTGTGTGACGCTAGGCAAGTTACTTAACCCTATTTGCCTCAGTTTTTTTCATCTGTAAAATGAGCTGGAAAAGGAAATAGCAAGCCACTCTAGTACCTTTGCCAAGAAAATCCCAAATAGCGTCACAAAGAGTTAGACGTGACTGAAACAACTGAAAACAAAGCAACAATAACAATACCAGACAAAATCAATGGACAAAGATTTCTCACCTGAGAGAATCATGGAGAAGCACAGGGACAAATTTATGTATTGTCATCTCTGAAGCAAGGCCAAGGGACTTGTCTTCCATCATCTAAAACATATTTAGAGTCATATCCTGCCTGGTGAACATCAGCTTTACTTTTTAATACTTGGGTGAATTAGAAGCAGAAAAAGCACACACAAACACACACACACACACACACACACACACTCAGACACACATATAGGGAGGTCTGAGTGCCATTTTTTAGGTAGAATAACTATATTCTATAACTTTCTTCTGAGAAACTAAAACTCATTTGATTATAACAGTAAATGGCCTAAAGCCATTGTCCTACACTGGCTAATAGGACCCCAAATCCACTTCTAACAGCATCTAAAATAGGGGACCACCCGTTGGCAACTGTACTCTCAACAGACTTAATGCTTGTTTGTAAGCCCTCCATCTGTCCCTTCATCTCTTCATCTTTCTCATGAAACCCTTTCTCCATCAGCTTGGGGTTTTTTTGGTGGGGGTTATTAATAAATTTATTTATTTTTAGTTTTCAACATTTACTTCCACAAGATTTTGAGTTCCAAATTTTCACCCCATCTTGCCCCTCCACCCACCCCAAGATGGCATGCATTCTGAATACCCCTTCCCCAAGTCTGCCTTCCCTTCTATCTCCGCCCCCCACTTCTCTTGTCCTCTTCCCCTTCTATTTTCCTGTAGGGCAGGATGGACTTTTGTACCCCATTTCTTGTATTTCTTATTTCCCAGTTGCATGTGAAAACTTTTTTTTAAATGTGTTTTAAAAACTTTGGGTCCCAAATTTTCTCCCTTCCTCTCTTCCCACCCACCCTCATTGAAAAGGCAAGCAACCCCATATAGGTTATACATGTGCAATTATGCGAAACACTTCCATAGTAGACATGCTGTGAAAAACTAACTCTATTTCCCTTAATCCTATCCTGTCCTTCCCCCATTTATTCCATTCTTTCTTTTGACCCTGTCCCTCCTCACAAGTGTTTGCCTCTGATTACCCCCTTTCCCAATCTGCCCTCTCTCTATCATTCCCCTGCTCTCTTGTCCCCTTCTCCCCCTATCTTCCTGTAGGGTAAGACATATTTCCATACCCAATTGAATGTGTATGTTATTCCTTCCTTAAGTCAAATCCTATGAGAATAAGATTCACTCATTCCCTCTCACCTTCCCCATTTCCCCTCCACTGTAAAAGCCTTTTCTTTTCTGTT
The DNA here is from genome assembly GCF_900497805.2 of Vombatus ursinus. NCBI lineage: Eukaryota > Metazoa > Chordata > Mammalia > Diprotodontia > Vombatidae > Vombatus > Vombatus ursinus. The sequence goes on along the minus strand of NW_020954603.1, from coordinate 12,477,420 downwards.
TTTTTTCTTTTGAGATGGTTTACCCTATTCTACCTCTCCCTTTCTCTTTCTCCTAGTATAATCCTCTCTCACCCCTTAATTTTATTCTCCAGATATGACCCTTTCATCATCAACTCACCCTGTGCCATCTATCTATCTATCTATCTGTCTATCTATATCTATATCTATCTATCTATCTATCTATCTATATGTATGTATATATATATATATATACATACATATAATTTTTTCCCTCCAACTACCCTAATACTCACAAAGGTCTCATGAGTTACAAATATCATCTTTCCATGCAGGAATGTAAACAGTTCAACCTTAATAAGTCTCTTATGATTTCTCTTTCCTGTTTACCTCTTCTATTCCACTTGAGACTTGTATTTGAAAGTCAAATTTTCTATTCAGCTCTGATCTTTTCATCAAGAATGCTTGAAAGTCCTCTATTTCACAGAATGACCATTTTTTCTCCTGAACAATTATACTCAGTTTTGCTGGGTAGGTGATTCTTGGTTGTAATCCTATCTCCTTTGCCCTCCGGAATATTATATTCCATGCCCTGCAGGCCCTTAGTGTAGAAGCTGCTAAATCTTGTGTAATCCTGATTGTGTTTCCACAATACTTGAATTGTTTCTTTATGGTTGCTTATAATATTTTCTCCTTGACCTGGGAACTCTGGAATTTAGCTACAATATTCCTAGGAGTTTTCCTTTGGGGATCTCTTTCAGGAGAAGATTGGTGGATTCTTTCCATTTCTATTTTGCCCTCTGGTTCTAAAATACCAGGGCAGTTTTCCTTGATGATTTCTTGAAAGAAGATGTCTAGGCTCTTTTTTTGATCATGGCTTTCAGATAGTCCAATAACTTTTAAATTCTCTCTCCCAGATCTATTTTCCAGGTCAGTTGTCTTTCCAATGAGACACTTCACATTGTTTTCTAATTTTTCATTCTTTTGGATTTGTTTTACAGTGTCTTGATTTCTCATAAGGTCACTAGCTTCCAATTGCTCTATTCTAATGTTTAAGGAAGTATTTTCTTCAGTAATCTTTTGGACTTCCTTTTCCATTTGACCAATTTTGCTTTTTAGGGCATTCTTCTCCTCATTGACTTTTTGGACCTCTTTTGCCATTTGGGTTAGTCTATTTTTTAAGGTGTTATTTTCTTCAGTATTTTTTTGGGTCTCCTTTAGCAAAGCTATTGACTTGTTTTTCATGATTTTCTTGCATCTTTCTTATTTCTCTTCCCAGTTTTTCCTCTACTTCTCTTACTTGCTTCTCAAAATCCCTTTTGAGCTCTTCCAAGGCCTGGGACTGATTCATATTTTTCTTAGAGGCTTTGGATGTAGGAGTTTTGACTTTGTTGTCTTCTTCTGGTTGTTTGTTTTGATCTTCTTTGTCACCAAAGTAAGATAATACAGTCTGACTCTTTTTGCTCTCCTTACTCATGATCCCAGCCAATCACTTGAGTTTTAAACTCTTTGTTAAGGTAAGAGTCTGCTTCCAATGTGGAGAATGTACTGTCCCAAGCTTCAGGGGTTTGTACAGCTGTTTTCAGAGATACTTCTAGGGACCTGTAAATTTTCAGTTCTTCCAAGGTGCTATGATAAGGGGTGAGGTGTTTCCTCTCCACCACCACCACAAGCTCCACCACACCAGCACTCCTCCTCGCCCCAGGACTGCCCCTCAGAACTGTGACCCAGATCCAAGCACGGGCAAAGCAAGAGATTCCTGCTTCAGCACTGGCAAAGAGATCCCTCCAATCCCCTTCTGATTAGCCACTCGACTCCCCCTCAGGCTGTGGGCCAGAAGCTCAGGAGGCAGCCTCTGCCGCGCTAGGGACTTGCGACTGAGACCTAGCTTCTTCTCTCAACACAGTCACAGACTTTTCCCACTGACCTTCTAAGTTGTCTTTGGCCTTCCTGGGTTGAGAAGTCTGGAAACTGCCACAGCTGCCCATGATTCAGTCCTCTGAGGCCTGCTCCAGGGTCACTGCAGCCTGCACACCCACACAGAGCTGCGCTCCTCTCCCTGCCCGGCACGATAAACCTTTCGGATCAACCATCCAGGTTATCTTGGCCTGGAAATTTGTTTCACTCTCTCTTTTTGTGGGTTCTGCTGCTTTAGAATTTGTTTAGAACCATTTTTTAATAGGTATTTGCAGGGGTTTGGGGGAGAGCTCAAGCAAGTCACTGCTTTCACTCCTCCATCTTGGCTCCACCCCCCCATCAGCTTGTTTTGTTTATAAGAGAAGACAAAAGTGTATCTGCATTGCACCTTGGGTAGTCACCATTCCACCAAGATCCAGGTACCTCTATGTATTTCTCCTGCTTAAGGTATGAGCCCTAAATAGATTAGAAGAAGGGAAAAAGGCACAAGGAATTTGTCCTCAAGGGACATTCCTGGGCAGTGAGAAAAACCATCTAGAGGTTAGGCTTTCTCTGTAATGACTCATTAATTCCCCACTGCTAGAGACCAGAAGCTAGATCTAGGGCCAATGATGAAATCTGCAACAGCTGAACACAAGGTCAATTGGGTTGGAATCATGGTCCTAAAGGGAGGGAGGGAGGTGGTACAGTGCTGGCCTTGGAGTCAGGAAGACCTGAGTTTGAATCCTGCCTTTGACACTCACTGGCTGTGACTGGAGTCGTGTTCCTTGACCAATAATAGCACCTGACTTCCCAGGTTGTTGTGAGGATAAAAATGACAAAATATTTGCTTTGTAAACCTTACAGTGACATATAACATGCTAGCTATCATCTTCAACATTATTCTCAATTCATATTCAAGTGATCCAGATGTTTAAAAATGCATAAAATATTATATAGAGAGTGATTCAGCTTGGGCTTAAGTCACCTTCAAAGTGGCTTGGCCCTCTGATCAACACTGAAACAAACGTGAATCATTATCTGCTATCTCTGTTACTGGCCTGGGCTGGCTTTGGCCAAATTCCAGGAGTTCAGGCAGGACCTCCTCTACCCTATGGCCCTGTGGGTAAGGGCTTACTGATAATGGTCCTAGAGAACCAGGTCAGCCACTGGATATGCTCTGGCCCCAGGACCCAGCAGTTATGGTCTTAGGTAGGAACGTACAATTGACTCAATCTGGGATATTTGGCATCATCCTAGCAGCCCCAAACCCCAGAGGACTCTGGAATTCACTTGCACTGTCCATGGTTCTTAGGATTACAGATGACTCCACAGACAGCTTGGATTGTTTTAGGCTCTTTGTAGAGGACAGAGAAGCTTTGATGTGAATTCAGGGGCTTCAGTCAGAAGCAGGTAGAGGGGCAGCAGATCCAATCCAGTTCCCTTTGAGACTTTCCTCTATGTGCTATGGTGTCAGAAGTACTAATCACAGGACCTGAAAGGTTCGGGGAACTTGCCCTTTGTGTGAGACTGCACGGTGGAACCAAGAGGGAAACCTGCAAGGGAAGGGTGAGACATGAGGGCCCAGGGGAGGCAGGGAGCCCAGAGGCTGCAGCAACCAAACTCCTAGGTCCTAAAGGGAGAAGATGTGGAGCTCCCCAGTGGGGAAAGAATGAGAACAAGGATCAGAGTTAGCATTCATGCAGCACGTTTTATGTGTGTTCTCTCCTGCTGTCTTCACAGTAATGCTGTGGACTAAGTGTTTCTTTTATCTCCATTTCACAGAGGAGGAAACTGAGACTGAGGAGGTAAATTACCAGGTCTGGGTCACACAGCCGCTGAGCAGCTGAGGCAGGTTTCACACTCAGGTCCTTCTGGTTCCCACATTATTCAATATCAGCAGCTAGGGACAGAGGAATACATGCTTTCAGTTCACCCACAAGCACTGTGGGATTAGACTTAGGGGGTAAGATTTATAGTAAAGGTGGCAAACAAGATCAATGAGAGCTTCAGGTGTGCCTGGAGACATCACCTTTCTTAACAGATTCAGCCACACCCAAGACTGCAAAAAGTTTAGACCAACTCCAGAAACCTGAGCTTAGAGAATAAAGAGCAGCCCAGAGGAGAGCATCATGGGAGCGCTGGGAGAGAGCAAGGAAGGACACAGGACAGCTGTGGGACCCTGGGCAAGTCATTGATCTCTATGAGCCCTCCCCCACCCAGCCCCCAGGAAACTTTCTAAGACCTGAAGTGACAGAAAAACAGCTTATCTAAATGAGGATAGTCTCTACTCTGCAGGAACTACAGGCCAGTTACCCATCCCCCCAGCACACACACACACACACACACACACACACACACACTGTACAGCAATGAGATGATTTCCTAGAATCAAACCACTTTCAGTTTCATTCTGATTTAGTCAGTTGTTACCTGAAAGCTATACTTACATGAACTTAAAAAATCTTTCTCTAATGGAGGGATAGGGGAAAAACCAGGAATTTATTAAATGCCTACTATGTTCCAGGCACAGCGCTAAGCACTTCACAAATTTGTGAACTTCTCATTTGATCCTCACAACAACATTGAAACATAGATGTTATTGTTATACCCATTTTAAGGTTGAGGAAAATGAGGCAAACTGAGATCAACTGCCATGTCCAGACTCAAATGGCTAGTCAGTATCTGAGTCTTGATGTGAACTTCAGTCTTCCTGACTTTAGGTCCAGCATGCTATCCACTTTGAGAGCTTGTCCAAATCATACATCTACATAAAGAGGCCACTTCTCCTTGATTCCATTATAATCTCAAATGATTTTTCCTTGAGGAAAATTATCTTTCTCATCACTATTTTCTATAATTTTATTTCTGGTAGGTATTAGTTTGCTGGTTTTTGTTTTATTAGAACTTTTTGTTTTGTTTTGAAATGTTGTTGAAGTCTACATTTTCTGTACTCATTAGTTTAGTCAGACATTTGCCAGCAGCAGAGCAGGAGTGAGCCTAGGGGAGCCTTGTACACTTATTCGTCAGGCTGATTTGAATGTAAACCACAAGGGATAGATACCCAGCTATTGTAGATTTGAGCCCTTACAAAGGAATGCTGGTGTAGGAATACCTACTCACTGTGTGGAGAAACCAATGAAAGGTCTTTATATGCATCATGAAACATTTTAGATTTATGTTTTCAGGAAAGAAAACAATGCAATTGGTGCTCTAGGAGAGATTCCTGGCAATAGGGAACTTTGTCAGACATCCAGAGAGAAATCCAGAAAGTAGAAAGCTGGCTGGTATGGTCCTGGCTCAAGGGATATGTGTGTGTGTGTGTGTGTGTGTGTGTGTGTGTTAATTCATATGTAGAATTGTGAAACTCAGGGACTTTGTCTTATTTCAAGATGAAATGAGGGGGCCTGTCATCCCAGCTACCACCATTAACAATTGCTAACCATTTGCCACATTCAGGTGTACCTGGAGACATCACCTTTCTTAACAGTATCAGCCACACTCAAGGCTGCAAACACTCCAGAAATCTGAGCATAGAGAAAAAAGAGCAGCCCAGCGGAGAGCATCATGGGAGTGTTAGTAGAGAGCAAGTAAGCAATAGCGCCCAGTGGAGTCCATGACAGCTGTGGGACCCTGGGCAAGTCATCGAACCTCTGTGCTCTTCTCTATCCAACCCCCAAGAAACTTTCTAAGACCTAAAGTGATAGGAGAAGAGCTGATGTACATGGGAAGCTAAAGTCTCTACTCTGTAGGAACCACAGGACAGTTACACACACAAACACACACACAGAGAGAGAGAGAGAGAGAGAGAGAGAGAGCGTTTCTTAAAGTCAGTTTCAGTTTCATGCTGACTCAGCAAGCTGTTACCTAAAAATTGTCCTTACATGAACTCCCAATATCTTTCTCTAATGGGGGGGACGGAAACAAAGGAAACAGTCATTTATTAAGTACCTGGTGCTGTGCTAAGCACTTCAAAATAATATATCATTTGATCCTCACAACAATCCTGCCACATAGGTGCTAACTATATACGCATTTTACAGTTGAAGAAAATGGGCCAAACCAAGATCAAGTGACTTGTCCAGACTCACACTTCTAGCCAGTATCTGAGTCTAGATTTGAAGTTAGGTCTTCCTGACTCTATACCCAGCATTCTATCCCCTTTGAGGGCTTGTCCAGAATGTCCATGGACCATATATCTACACAAAGAGGTTACTTCTTCTTGATTCCTTTATTATCCCAAACTTTTTCTCCTTGAGGAAAATTATTTTTCTTTTCACTATTTTCTGTCATTTAATTTTTGGTAGGTATTGGTTTGTTGGTATTTATTATATTATACTATTTGGTATTTATCTTACTATTATTTGAAGCATTTAAAAATGTTGTTGTTGTTTGAGGTCTACATTTTCTATAGACCTACATTTTCTCATTGGGTGGCCAACTTTACCCTGGTTTTTCCCACTAGCAAAACAGGGGTGAGCCTAGAGGAGCCTTGTACAATTATTTGTTAGATGTGAGTGCGAGTATCAGAGGTACCCAGCTATTGTGGGTTTGAACCCTTACAAAGGATGCTGGTGTGGGAATGTGTATTTACTATGTGGAGGCACCACTGAAAGGTCTTTACACACACATGAGACATTTTAGAGGGGTTATGAGGTACTGGGAGAGTTTTCTGGAAAGATAACAATGTGGCTGGAGCTCTAGGTGAGCTTCCTGATAGCAGATGACTTTGTCAGATTCCCGGAGAGAAATCCAGGAAGGAGAAAGCAGGCTGGTGTGACTGATGATAGCCTGCTATCATTTCCTGGGACTATGCATTTTTATTTGGGGGGTCAGTTGTGGAGGCTTGTAGAAGGTTAGCCCAGAAGGTTAGCCCAGGAGAAGCCTGGTAATGATTATCTTCTTGTTACCCAGGTTGATGAAGTGATAAGTTGAGGCCCTTCTCGCACTGAAGATGTTTAGTGCTAAATGAAGGCAGCCTGACCTGATGTACTGTGAATGTTGCTAGTCTCTGGTGGGGCTCCCTGATAGGAAGGCCTGCTTGACCACCCAGTAACCCTGAGTGCTTTCTCTTTTCATGAGGAGCCTTGGTAGAAATGGGATATTTATTTGGCTATACCAGATTTACTAAGACTAGGAGCTGGGTCTCATGTATCACTGCAAAGGGCTTTTTTCCTGTAAGCTTGTCTTCCTCTATCTTCTGAAGAATGACAAATGTTAAATATAGGCCTGTCAGCCTCATCATTTCCCACTGTTTTAAAGGGAATGAGTTGTAGTGTCTCCAGAACACAAAGCCAGGAGCCAGTGTCGGGCTTCTGAATAAGTAGCTGAAGCCAAGGGCAGCTAGGTGGCACAATGGATAGAGCACCGGCCCTAGAATCAGGAGGATCTGAGTTCAAATCCGGTCTCAGACCAGTTGATACTTACTAGCTGTGTGACCCTGGGCAAGTCACTTAATCCCAATTGCCTCACAAAAAATAAAATTTAAAAAAAAAAGTATCTAAGGCTAGAGGAAGCTTTTGCATAAATCAATGCCAAGAAAACATCTTCTTGAAGCTGACTTCTTCCCACTTCTCACTGGGTTTTAATTCTGAGACAAACTCTTGAGCTCCAGGGAAAAGATGAAGGAAGATAAGAGAAAACTTGGAAATAAACTGTACCTGTTTCACAAGGCTGCAAGCCAAACTGTTCACAAATGCTCTCACAAGTTTCTTCTTTCTCTCAGCTCTTTCCTTATTTGCTCTTCTTTCTCTGCTCTTCTTTTCTCTTTGTTGCTTCTCAAATATATCAAATATGTATTATCAGTATACACATATCAACAGCAGGGACAAAAGAAATTAAAAGCAAAGGAACTTGTGTGGTTTCTAACTCCCTAAGTCTAAAATGGGAGACTAAAGTGGATGTATGAGTGTAGTGTTTGAGAAATGAGGCAAGTTCCTAATTATTCCCCAGATGAAGGTCGGACAGAGGTGTTTCTCTCTCTCTCCCTCTCTCTCTCTCTCTCTCTCTCTCTCTCTCTCTC
>NW_020954603.1:12427097-12469497 GCF_900497805.2 Vombatus ursinus | reverse complement strand
CACACACACACACAGAGGAAAGTGTGCATTGAGATAGGGGCACATGATGGAAAAATACCTAAGGCTAAGTATTCTCTGGGTAAAGATGGATTCACTTATTTGTAACCATGAGTAGCACAAGATCCACAGTAAGCATATTCTGAATGAGGGACAATAATGAGTCCAACAGGCCTTTCTTTGGACTGTACCTGTAAAAGCCAACCTAATTGTGCATTCATTGAGGACTGAGGCTGTTTACCAGTTCCTGGTATGACTAGTTTCCTAGCAGACTACTTGGTTGGACATCTTGGTACCAATGTTGCTTATAGTGCAGAAGGATAAATGAAGAGAAGGCAGTGGCTACAGTAACTACTTGGGGAGGAAAAGAGGGATCCTAGGATCAACTCAGGAGGAGGCAGCTGCTATTATTTTAAATGGAGTTTCTCTTTCTATCTCTTCTTCCTGGGTTTCATTGGTAGTATATATAGAAATGCTGATGATTTATGTGGGGGCTATTTTATATCCTGCAACTTTGCTAAAGTTGTTAATTGCTTCTACTACTTTTTTAGTTGATTCTCTAGGCTTCTCAAAATATATGATCATATCATCTGCAAAGATTGATAGTTTGTTTCCTCATTGCCTATTCTTATTCCTTCAATTCCTTTTTCTTGTCTTATTGCTAAATCTAGCATAATGTTGAATAATAGCAGTTACAATGGACATCCTTGCTTCCAGTTATGGGGGGTAAAACTTCTAGTTAACCCCATTGCAGATTATGCTTGGTTTTCATTTTAAGATATCTATCACTTATCATTTTAAGAAAGGCTCTACTTATTACTATGCTTTCTAATATTTTTTATGGAAATGAGTGTTGTATTTTGACAAAAGCTTTTTCTGCATGTACTGATACAATTATGTGGTTTTTCTTGGTTTTGTTATTGACATGGTCAATTATGCTTATCATTTTCTTAATATTGGTCATTATATTCAATGATTGTGATGTATTGCTGTAATTTCCTTGCTAGAATTTTATTTCAGCTTTTTGCATCAATATTAATTAGAGAAATTAACTTATAGTTTTCTTTATCTGTTTTTGTTTTCACTGGTTTAGGCATCAAAACCATATTTTGTCATAGAAGAAATTTAGTATGTGTCCTTTATCTACTATTTTAAATATTTTATATGGTATTATATTAATTGTTTCTTGAATGTTTAGAAGGATTCACTTGTAAGTCCATCTGATTCTAGGAATTTTTTCTTAGGGAGCTCATTTATGACTTATTCAATTTCTTTTTATAAGGTAATGTTATTGAAGTATTCTCCTTCCTCTTCCATTAATCTAGGCAATTTATATTTTTATAAATATTCATCCATTTCACTTAGACTTTCAGTTTTATTGGCACATAATTGAGCAGAAGAGCTACTAACAATTGTTTCAATTTAATTTTTTATTTACCTATTTCATTTTTGATGCTGTTAATTTGGTTTTCTTATTTCTTTTTTTAAATTAAATTAACCACTGGTTTATCTATTTTATTGGGTTTTTTCATCAAACCAGCTCCCAGTTTTATTTGTTAGCTCAATTGTCTTTTTATTTTCAATTTTGTTAATCTCTCCTTTGTCTAACTGGGGATTTAAATTTTTATTCTTTTTCTATTTTTTTAATTCCATGTGCAATTCATTGATTTGTTCTTTCTCTGATTTATTGATGTGCACATTTAGAGATATAAAATTTCCCCTAAGTACACTGCTTTGACTACAAATCTCCAATTTTGGAATGTTGGCTCGTTGTCATTTTCTATAATGAAATCATTGATTGTTTCTATGATTTGTCCTTTGACCCATTCATTTTTGGGCTTAGATTATTTAGTTTCCAATTAATTTTAAGTCTATGCTTCCACAGACCTTTATTAAATATATTTTATTGCATTTTGATCTGAAAAGAGTGCATTTGATATTTCTGCTTTTCTGCACTTGGTTGTGAGGTTTTTATTGCCCTAATACATGGTCAGTTTTTGTGAAGGTACCATGTACAGCTGGAAAAAAAAATGAATTCTCCTTTCTATTCCCATTCATTTTTTTCCAGAGTTCTATCACATCTAACTTTTCAAAGATTCTATTCTTCTCCTTACCTTCTTTCGTCATTTATTATATGGTTAGATTTCTCTAACTTTGAGAAGGGAAAGTTGAGGTTTCCCACTAGTATAATTTTACTATTTCCTCCTGTAATTCATTTAACTTTTCTTTTAAGCATTTGGATACTATGCCATTTTGGTGTATATATGTTTAGTATTGATATCCCTTCGTTGTCTATGGTGCCTTTCAGCTAAATGTAGTTTTCATGCTTATCTCTTTTCATTAGATCTATTTTTATTGTTGCTTTATCTGACATCATGATTGTAACTCCTGCCTCTTTTACTTCAGCTGAAGCATAATAGCTTCTGCTCCAGGCCCTTATTTTAACTTTGTTTGTGTCTCTTTCAAGTGTGTTTCTTATAAAGAAAAGATTGCTGGATTCTGGTTTCTCATCCACTCTGCTGAACTTTTCTGTTTGATGGGTGAATTCATTCCATTCCCATTCACAGTTATGCTTACTAACTATACATTTTCCTATGTCTTATTTTTTCTATTTATTTCTCTTTCTCTTTTTATCCTATCCATTTTCAAAAGTTTGTTTTATTTCTGACCACTGCCTCTCTTAATATTTCCTCCTTTTCACTCTGTCCCCCTTTTCTCCTTTCTTCTTCCTCTCCTTCTTCCTTGTTGAATAAGACAGATTTCTATACCAAATTGAGAATGTGTGTGTGTGTGTGTGTGTGTGTGTGTGTGTGTGTGTGTNAGATGAGTGTCAGGCTCAAGTATTGCTTACCCTTCCTCACATTTCCCCTCGACTGTAAAAGCTCTGCCTTGCTTATCACTTTTATATTAGATAATTTTCCCCTTTATTCCTCACCCTTTCCCTTTCTTCCTGTGCATCCCTTTTTCTCATCCCCCCATTTTTTCAAGTATATCATTCCAACATAATTGAATTGCATTTGTGACCTCTGTCTATATAGAATCTTTCTAACTGCCCTAACATTGATAAACTTCTTAGAAATTACATGTCTCATCTTCCCTTACAGAAATGAGTAGTTTGACTTTATTTAGTCCCTTATGATTTCTCTTTCATATTTACCTTTTTATGTTTCTCTTGAGTGTTGTGTTTGAATGTCAATTTTCCATGCAGGTCTGGTCTTTTTTTTTCAGGAATACTCAAAAATCTTCTATTTTATTAAATATCATTTTTTTCTTTGAAAGATTACACTCAGTTTTGCTTGTAGATTATTCTTATTTGTAATCCAACCTCCTTTACCTTCTAGAATATCATATTACAAGCCCTTTTCTTCTTTAATGTGGTAGTCACTATATCTTCTGTGATCCTGACTGTGCCTCCATGGTGCTTGAATGGTTTCTTTGAGTTACTTGTAGCATTTTCTCTTTGGCATAGGAGCTACAGAACCTGTCTACAATATTCCTGGAAATTTTCATTTTTGAATTTTTTTCAAGAGATGATTGGTAGATTATTTCAATTTCCATTTTACTCTCTGGGTTCTAAGATATAGAAAGTTTTCCTTGATGATTTCTTGAGATATGCTATCTAGGCTTTTTTAAAAAAATATGACTTTATAATTCCTAAATTATCTCTCCTTGATCTACTTTCCTTGTCAGTTGTTTTTTTTTCCAATGAGATATTTCACATTTTCTTCTATTTCTTCATTCTTCTGACTTTATCTTTTTTTTTGTTTGTTTCTTAATTGCTTTGGAGTCATTAGCTTCCACTTGCCCAATTCCAATTTTTAAGAAATTATTTTCTTCTGTGAGTTTTTCTACTTCTTTTTGCATTTGACCAATTTGCTTTTTAAGGAGTTATATTTATCAGTGATATTTGGTATATATTTTACAATTTGGCCAATTTTACTTTTTAAGGAGTTCTTTTCTTGTCTAAGATTTTGAACCTCTTTTACCATTTGGCCCATTCTATTTTTAAAATGTTTTTTTCTCCAATATTTTTATACCTCTTTTATCAATCTTTTACTTAACTTTTATTGATTTCCTTGTACCACTTTCATTTCTTCCCCAACTTTTCCTTTTGATTTTTTTCTTTTTGGTTTTTACAATTATTTTTCAAGTCTTTCAGGAATTCTTGTTGAGATTTTGTCACATTTGCATTTTTCTTTGAGGCTTTGCTTGTAACTTTTTTTTTAACATTATTTCTTCTGAGTTTGTTTTTTATCTTTCCTGTCACCATAGTAGCTTTTTATGGTCAGATTCTTTTTTGTTCTTTGTTCATTTTCCCAGATTATTTATTGACTTTGAAAGTTGGGTTCTGCCCACCTGGGATGGAAAGGGACTGTCCCAAGATGCAGGCTTTTTTGTAATGCTATTTTTAGGGCTCATTCTGGCAGTTTGGAAGTTTTCAGTACTTCCAAGGTGGTGTGATCTAGGGAGATTTATGGTCACTACTCTCCTGGTCTGTACTTGCTCTTCATTTAGGAAGGGTTCCTGACTCCCTCTAGCCACAAACACTATTGTTGTTCAGGGCCCCTGCTCCTGAGACAGCAAACACTATCACTCCTGATGCCCCTTGCTCTTTTGTGACTGAAAGTCCTCTCCACCTTAGAACTGTGATTTCAAACTTGGTATTGGCAAAACAGTTGCCAAATAGCACTCTATTCTGTGCCCAATACTATCACATGAGTCCCTTAAATGTCTTTCTGACCAGTTGTCCAATCCCCCTGTTTCTGGACTGAGAGCTCCTGAAGCTGCTGTTGCTACTGTAGCTACCAAGTCCTACATCTGGTAATACTTCCACATGTGCACCAGGGCACACCCCTCCCCAATACCGGATATCTCTTTTTTTTTTTAACCTCTTAAATGTTCTTTGACTCTTTCCTGCCTCAGTTTGCCTCTCTCCTGCCTCTCTGAATTTTCCTACTTCTACTCATGTTCAAATGCTTTCTCTCACTCCACCAAAGTTTCAGGTCCCTTTTATCTGTTTTCCTGAATTAGAATGTAAGCTCCTTGAAGGTAGGGATTATCTTTATTTTGGCTCATATTTATATCCCTGAGTTTTGAATGAAGATGGGCCCTAATAAGTATTTAATAAATCTTTTAGGTAACTATCTATATGATGTAGAGTTAATTAAGTGAAACTAGAGAATATATACAAAGACTCCAACAATGTAAATGGAAAGAACAACCATATATAAATCTCTGTACCTTATATAACAGCCTATTCCATATTCTTCTAGTTCTCATTTATCTCCCAGAGATTGTGCCCACTGATTCTTGTACTGACCTACCCATTGCACTACAAAGGAGCCATCTGTAAAATGAGGCAGTCAGATTACATTCCACCTCATTCTAGCTTTGAAATCATAGGGGAAAAAAGGGAGAACTCAAGCTTTCTGCTTTTCAGACCATTTACCTTAAAGAAAAGAAGCCTTTCACTTAGTGGAATGAAGCCTCATCTCACTAACACAGAGGAGATAGATATTCTTCATGTGAATTTTCCCCAATATTCTTTATCCTGTCTAGTGAGCATTATATTAGTCTTCTTTTTAATATTTAAGTAAATGAAAAGCAGGAAACACATACACACATGCACTCGCAAATACATACAAAGAAGTCTCAGTGCCATGTGTTTTTAGATGGAACAAATACATTCTTTAATTTTCTTTTGAGAAATTGAAACCCATTTTATTATTATGTAGGTTGGCTCACTGCCTTTTTCCCTCCTCTGAAGAGTTTTCTTGCACCGGGTAATAAGGCCATCATTCGAGTGCTAATAGCATCTAAAATTGAGGTCCACCAGGAAAAATTTGTACTCTCAGCAGACTTAATGTTTGTTTGTAGGTTTTCTATCTCTCTCTCCATCTCTTCAGCTTTCTTATGAAACCCTTCCTCCATCAACTTCTTTTGTTCCTTAGAGAAGACAAAAGCACATCAGCATTATAGCTTGGATAATCCCCATTCCACTAAGAACCAGGACTTAGTAATTGCCTGGTAATTGCCTTGGTCTAGCACTTTTGTGTATTTCTGCTACATAAGGTATGAGCCCTAGGTAGCTTAGAAGAGGGGAAAAAAGGCACAGGGGATTTTACCTCAAAGAGACATTTCTGGGCAGTGAGAAAAACTATCTGGAAGTTAGGCCTTTCTGCAATGACTCAGAGCTTCCCCAATGCTAGAGTCAAGAAGCTAGACCTCAGGGCCAATGCTGAAATCTGTAGCAACTGAACACAAAGTCAACTGGGTTGGAATCATGGTCCTGAAAGGGGGGAGGTAGGTGGTACAGTGCTAGACTTGGAGTCAGGAAGGCCTGAGTTTGAATCCTGCTTCTGACATTTGCTAGCTGTGACTGGAGTTATACACCTGACTCCCCAAGTTGTTGTGAGGATAGAAAATGAAATGACATATACTTTGTAAACCTTACAATGACATATAAAATGCAAGTTATCATCTTCATCATTATTCTCAATTCATATTCAAGTGGACCAGATGTCCATGTTAAAAACAAAACAAAACATAACATGCTGTCTAGAGAGTGAGTCAAGTTGGGCTCATGTCAACTTCAAAATGGTTCGGCTCTTTGTTTCACACTGAAACAAATGTGAATCAATATCTACTCTCTCTATTACTAGCCTGGGCTGGTTCTGGCCACATTACATGAGTTTAGGCTGGGCCTGAATGCACAAGGTAGTTGGGATGGTTCTGGATCTTTGTTCCAAAAAGCTTTTAGTCCTTGGGTTCTGGAATCTCCTTCTGGAGAGAAAAGGCTCATTCTAACTGAGGCTCAGAGAAATATGTGGATCTCCCATGGGGAAAAAAAGCACTGAGGAATGTTTGCTACACTGATGACTATATGTTAAAGTGTCTGCCTTTTATAAAAGGAATACAGCAGAAAAGCCTCTGGGCAGTAGGTATTTGCCTTGAATTAATTGTGTCTTTGGTTAACTGGAAAAACACAGATATTGGAAGGGGCTTATGGACTTCGAATCTCATAGGCTGTAAACCTGTAGAGTAACTTTAATTTGGGGTACCCTTGCTTGGGCCACTCACTGTGAAAGCTGGGGTGATACTCCATGAATGACACAAAAATCCTTTCATCTGTACAATTGGTGCTTTGCTTCCTAAGCACTGCCCCAGTCTCCATGTACCTTTATCTTATGTTCCAGAATCATCTCCTGTTCTCTCAGGATCTGGGTCCTGTGTTCCATCATCTTAATTTCCAATTGCTTAATGTTTTCTTCATAACTTCTCTGCTGAGCTTCCATCTTTTGCTGCATTTCCATTAGTTGCTGTTCCAACATCTTCTTCTCCTTCTCAGCTGCATCTTTTTTGAACTGTTCAACTGTTTGATGGAATAGAAAACATGAGAAGATTAAACTGAGTGAGGCTAGTTTTCATTTCCTGTGAAAAAGCATTTATTAAATGCTTGCTAGGGGCTAGGCACTGTGCCAAACATGTGAGAGATAAAAAAGAGATTAAAAACAACTCCTGCCCAAAGGAGCTGGCATTCTAGAGGAAGAAGCAACATGAAAATATATAAAAAAGTAATGTGTGAATATATATAAAAATGTAGATGCGAGATGTGTGTATGTGCGTGTGTGTGTGGAGAGAGAGACAGAGACATAGGCAGACAGAGAATGAATAGGAGGCAATACAAATGGAGAAGGAGGCATTAAAGACTGGTGGGACAATGAAAGGCCTTTCCAAATAGGTGGGATTTTAGCTGAGGTAAGAGTTATGAGGAGCATTAATGGCAGAAGGGACAGCTAGAGGAAAGACCTGGAGATCAGAGATGGCTTGTTGTGTCTGGGGAACAGCAAGTAAGTGAGTAGCACGCATGGAGGGAAGTAAAGAAAGAGTTAAGAAAATGGTAAAAACAGGAAGGGCCAAGTTATGAAGAGCTTTAAAAGTAAAATGTTGAACAGAGAAGTTTATATATGATCCTGGAGGTAATAGGGAATCATAGGAGGTTATTGAGCAGGAGAGTGACATATGCATTTTCTCCTGAACTCGAAACACAAACTGATTATGAAAAAGAGACTGGAAATTCTTAAATTTCTCTGTCTTGATTAGACCCAGAGAAGCTGAGCTGAGAAAGTCTGCAGGGAAAGCCCTTTCCGACCTCCTAGATTTACAGTCATGATCACAATTGCTTGTGATCCCAGCAGGATCTGGGACAGTAGAGAAGAAGGAATCCCAAGCATTTTTGGAAAATCTTCATGTCACACTGAGGGCCTTAGGGAAATTTTGTTCCAAACCCACCAAATCCCTGCATGACTAGGTCATCATACTCCATCCCCTTCTACCTTCCATGGCCTTCTCTTGTTCAGTGAGAGCTTGATCTGTCTGCAGGATGGATTCTCCTGTCATCTCCAGTGACCGTAGAAACCTTTGGAGGACCTCATCTGCCTGGACAAGCACATGAGACAGACACGCATAATTTTCCCCAGACTGAGTCAGATGCTGAGAAGGGCAAACCTTCTGTGGTAGGAGCAATATCTGCTATATAGGCTAGAATATTCTTTTCCTTAAAAGGTATTGAGAGAATTTTGGGGGATGTGATTGACTCAGAAAACTAAATACAGAGGTCATGGATGTGACCTACTGGTCAATGAGTACCAAAAAGCCAAAGCACAAGGAGGTACAGCTATGAGTATTTCATTTCCTTCCAAGCTTGAACCTGAGGTACTAGGCCAGCCTGCATCAGGCCTGGCCTATTGTGACCCTCATATGGCCTAGTTTCCTAAATTCCACAGCATATTCTCTAGGCAGAAAGAAGAGATTTCTGTCAAGAACTTCCAGCTGAGATGTGAACTAAAAAGGCAACAGTATCTAGACATTCTCCTCTTGGGTGGTTATTGGTTATTGGTAGGAGAAAGTCAATGCTCAGCCATCCAGGGGGATCAATAGAGCCCTGCTTGTCACGTCACCACTCCTGGCCTCCAGGTCTTTCCTCACCTTTATCCCTTTCTTGGGTACTTGATGGTAATGGTTCATTATTTTTTCTCTCTCTTCCCTGTAGAGCTTGTAACCCCCTGGTACAGAGAAGATGCCTTGAGAAATGGATTCCATCAATGTCTGTGAGAGGTAGTTGAGCTTAATTTCACAATATCTGATTGAATGTTCCTCATTTTGACGTATGAAACCATTCTTCTTATTTTCTAAGATTTGCTGCCAGTGAGATGGAGGGAAAGACATGCAGGAAAAAGGAAGAGTTACATCAGTAATAATTAAAAAAAAAACAGGTGATGATTGGCACAGTGCCCCAAAAGGTATCAAAGTGCCATCATTTTATTAGAGAAAGAGTAAGATTCTAGAGAAACTGTTGAGAAAAGGTCTACTTTGCTTTGTTTTTCTGGCAAAATGTATAGTGTGCTAGAATAAAACTTAAAATTCTGGCCTGGGAAGCTGGGAGACTTGGGTTCTGGTTTTAAATTTGCTATTCTAGGTCACCATGGACAAATCACCTATCCTTCCTGGTGCTCAGTGTTCTCTCACTCTCAAAATAAGGTGATTACATCAAATGATCTCCCAAGTCTGTCACTCCTGGAATCCTACAATAATGATTCTTCCTTTGGTGTGGGCCAAGTGAGTGTTACAAGACTCAGTAAGACTGAGCAGATATTTGAACTGGCAGTATGCTGCTAGAAGGAATCTGAGGGTGCTCAGGGTGGGAAGGTATGTAGAGATGAGTGAATCTGTGAGCTCAAGAAAAACTGCAATGTGCTCTGCGAAAGCCATGATGCCATCTATTCAGCAAATATGTGAGTGGGTGATATTTTGTCTTCTAAGAAATAACTGATTTCAATGTGTCACAGGGAGGGAGCATCTTTTCATGATAAGTGAGATTTAGGTCTTCATGCGTCTAGCTCTCTAGAGAAACCAGGCTCTTCTCTCATGAGCTAGGGATACAAGCCCCAAGGTCAAAAAAATTAGAAAGAGTCTGACCAGTCTCTAGGCTTCACTCAGAAAAGAGAGGCAACGAGGAGTATAAATAGCTGAGAGAACATACCACCAGTTCCTCCTGGAACTTGTGTGTGTCATCCTTGAAAGAATGCTTCATGAAAATTGAGATGGCTTCTTTCTCACAGTCTGTATGTAGGTTTATCAAGTCCTGGAGAGTTTCCGTGGGCAAGTCTACCTTTAAGGCCATCTGCTCTACGTAATGGTTGGTAGCTTTTTGCACAGCAACTGAATTCTCAATCTGAGCCAATGCCAACACTGCGTTCTCCAGGCAGGGAATGTCTCCACTATAGATCGTCTTCACATAGATCTCTAGCAGTCTTCCCAGCCCTGATAGACAAGATGGAATGGAAAATAAGGCAAAGAAAAACCTTCTTTCAATTTGATCCAAGTGCCGTTTATTTGCTAGAACCCATGCCTGGCTAAGGATATCTTTGTCAGTATTCTTAGCAAGTGACTTCCTATAGCAGTTAGATAACTTTGAGTTAAGGGAAGCCCATGACCACTCAAGGAAGCCTATTCTATATTTTAACAATTTAAATGGTTAGTAAGACTCCGTGCTTACCAAACCTAAATATACCTCTGAGCAAATTCTGCCCATTTCTCCTAATTTTAACCTCTGGGTCAAGGAGAATGGATCTAAGAATTCTTCCATGGGCTTATTTTTGTGTGAACTTCATTCCTTTCAATATTTTTAGTTGTCCTTTCCTGGAAATTTTTGACCTTGTCTAGGTCTTTCCTAAAGTGTGGTGCCTAAAACTGAACACAGAATACCAGATGCAGCCTAACTGGAGCCAAATAAAGACAGGAGAATTATTACTTAACTCATTCTTGGCAATGAAGGCTTGAATAATTTGTGTTTTAGACTAACGACTCTTAATGGAACCTTCTAATCCAAGAAATTCTCCAGAACTATTGTCTATCTCTATCTCCTCTGTACTCTATTTAAGTTGATACTTTGAACCCAAATGGAGAACTTTATATTCTTATAAGGTTCCATTATTCATTTAGGGTCATTTTTTAGCCAGCCAGGATAACTTTTTACCTGTTTCATTCAATGTATTCGTTGTCTCTCTGAGCTCCATGCCATCTGCACATTGGATTACCATTCTATTTGCATCTTCTATAACTTTGTAAATGTTACTGAGAAAGGTATAGAGCCCCAAAGCATGGCATTATAGACTTCTTTTCAAATTCACCTCAGGCTGTTAAGGACTATTTTGGGGGACTGCTTATTTAATATGTTCTGAATATACCCTACAGTTTTACCATCTATTTTGTGTCTATTTTGTTCATAATCACAGCATGACACACTGTTAAATATTCTCTTAAAATCTAACTATGCTAATTTGACACTATCCTGATCTACATCAATTCAGTTACAGTGTCTTACAAGGAAATTTGCTTAATCCACTGGATGTAGTGAGCACCGATTCCCTTTCTTAATGCTCACAAACCATCCCCTTAATGACGTGTCTTTCCATTTTGCCAGATAGAAGTCAGTCACTGGTTTATAGTTTGCTACCTCCACATGCTTCCCCTTTGTAAAATTAAGGCAAGTGCCTTTCTCCAAACCTATGACACCTCTCTAATGGAGATTTAGTCTCCATCAAAGAACACTGACATGGTTTCAGAACACATATTCCTGGGAATTTGTAAACCGAAAGATAGGGAAACAAGAACAAAGAAACCCACACTTGTAGTGAGATTAATACAAAAAGTTTACAATATCTGTACACATACAAAGAAACAAGGAACACATATCCAATCCCAGTCAAGTATGCGTTGGAGAAAAGAAAACTCACGATTCCCATTGACTATGATTCCCCCACTAAGGGTCTTGGTTTTTGCATTGGAAAAGATGTAAGAGCAGAAGTTGTCTGCCTGATCCTTGAATGCGGGCTCCAGCTGGCTTTCTTGGACATCTTCAAGATGAGTTAAGAGGGCCTTATCATTTGTTGGACGGTCAAAAGTAAAACACTTCCGTTTTGGAAAGAATTTTCTGATGCACTCTCGAGGAAGGTTGGCCCTTTGAACTTTGGGATTCTTGCCTGAGGGGTAGGAAAACAGGGATCATGGTAATGCATAGGCCTAGGACAAAGAGTTGATGAAGATGTTTATGACTGGTAATTGCTGTATTCAAATCTTCATGTATCCAGTCCTAAGGTAGAAGGATAGACGCAGAATTTTTAAAATTAGAAGTGATTTAGGGAGATTACTAGAAATCAGACAACAATTCAGTTCTTGTAAGGATAATGTATTATTCAGAGGAGGCACCTAGACACATGCAGAGAAAATGGATTTGCCCCAAATCTGAACAGAACCTCTTACAGATTCAATGTTGAGCTAAGACCAGGTAGAAGTCAGCGAATTATAGATAGTCTAATTATAGATAATATAGAAAGAGAATTGTGGCTCCCTAAAATGAAAGAGACCCAAGAGATGAAAGCTAAGATCAGGAAAAAGTTAGACTTTCAGGTTGATAAAGGAGATGCTCCTTGTTTGAAGTTCACAATTCTACCACTACAAACAGAATTAGCCATTGAGAGAAAACTGTCTCAGAAATTATCTTCAACATTTCTTCCTCATCTTTAACCTCTGTAACCAATCAGTTTCTAATTCTACCCCCATAACATCTCTTGGATTTATTGCCTTCCATTCACTTACACCCCACAGTCCCTTGAGTTCAGACCCACATCACCTCTCACCTGGACTCTTGCAATAGCCTCCTAACTGGTCTTCCAGCCTCCACTTCCTCCTCTCTCTTACTCATCTCACACACATGACCAAATTGATAAAGTTGATGAACAAGGCTGATTATGTTATCACCTGGCTCAAGAAGCTAGCTACGGTGGTTCCTTAATGCCTCTGGGACCCAACACAAACATGACAGATTTCCAATCTAGTTTTAGTCCTACTAGATTCAATTCCCACAGCTCTCCTTCCATTTTCTTTGGCAGTCACCTTGACCTTCCTGTTCTCTATGTATGACATTCTATCTTCCATTTGTATCTTTCTGCCTAGTCTGCCTTTATGCCTAGACTCTTCTCCCTATCACCTTTTCATTTGGAACTTGCGGCTCTCTGCAGCCCTCTGGTTTGACAGTACCTCTTATAGAGGCTTTTGATGATCCCTGCAGCTCTTTAGTCCTTTTTACCTCCCTCATTCCCTAATTTATTCTGTATATTTTTTATCTAATGATCTTTTACCTTTTACCATTAGCATGTAACCTTTTTGAGGATAGGCATTTTTGTCCTTTTATTCTGAACACCTAGCACAATCCTTTGGATGGTGTAGATATTTAATTAATGATTTTGACTGGAATTGAAGGAACTCATTGCCAAACATGGTTGAGTGATATTTCTAGTGAGATCAGCATCTCTGCCTGTACGTCGTTAAGGGATTACCAGCATACAATGAAAATAGTGCAAGATTAGAGATTTGTACATTTAGATTTATAACCCCTTATGAAGTGTTAGAAGAAGAAAGGCTACTTAGAGCAATGACAGAGCTGAATGGGAGCATCTGATGGTCAGTTTGAAATCTTTAGGATAAGCAAGATATATTTGAGAGAGACATAGCCAGTGTTTCTCTAGAATTCTCCAGAGGAGAAATTCTCTCCTCATAACCTCATGAATTTAGAGTTAGGGGGATTTTAGAGATCTTGAAGTCCAAAATCCACCTTTTACAGATGAGGAAACTGAGGTTCAGAGACATTAAATGACTTCCTCAAAGTCACATAAGCAGTAAGTGTCCAAAGTTGTAATTTGAACCCAGGGCTCTGACTGCAAATGTCATTCCCATTTTGATGTACAACATGTCTTCTCAAGGACATGGCTATCTATCTCTTGTTATGAGCAAGTTTTATGCTGTTACTAAAGAGGAAGAATTCTTCAAGATGTGCACTGGACTGAATGAAATAACCCTGACAATCAAGTCATTCACTTTTATTGAAATTCCATGCTCACCTACCAACTGCAGGACATATAGAAACATCTACCTATTTTTGTAAATTCATATAATACAAACCTATCACAGAAGTTGGCAAAAATCATGTTTCTCAGGGATTTTCCCCCTTGGGAAACATCACTACATTATGGAAATTCTGGAGCTACAAAAAAGAGATTAACTGACCCTCAACAAAGCCATGACAGTCTGACACCAGGCTGTCTTGATAGCTTTCATTTCTACAGTCCATGAGATTCAAAAAAATAAGTCCCAGGAATAAACATCTAAGTTTCAAAGAACAGGAAAAAAACATTTGATGTCATTTCCCGCCATACTGCCCAGGGCCACCCATGTGCCCAATCTTGATTCCTGATAAATTACCTTTACTGAGTTTCAAGGCATTTTCCAGGTATTCATCTGGGGTGATGGGGTGGCCGTCTAGCTCAAGCTCCAGGGTGAAATCCCGCACAGTCCACACAAAGTCTGGAAAGAAGCCCACAAACTCTGCTGAGTCTTTTCCAATAGCATTAGGTGAGGATTTGACCTTGATGAGCTCTGTCAGCTCTGTCACATATCTAAGATCATGGATAAGGAAAAGGAAACACCTGCCGGCCTCATCAGTTCCCAGTTATATTTGTGGAATCTTCCCTTCCCTCCACTGAGTCTTATAAATTCTCTCCCCCACCTTCTCTTCTGTACTCATGGTATTTCAATCCCAGATGTAAAAGGCAGAACTTTTGGGGGGAGTGCCTGATTAACTGAATATGTTCTTCAAACCGTTTTGTGAGACTGCAGTTCTCATCATGGTTCCTGATTGCCGTAACATTAGAACAGAAGCACTTGTATGAAACCCAGCATTTATTAAGTGCTTACTATGTATCAGGCATTGTTCCAAATGCTAGGTATACAAATAAAGGGAAAAACATGGACCCTGCTCTCAAGGATGATACATTTTAGTATAAGGGATGATAGAGAAGATAACCTCTTGGAAAAGACAGGTTGAGATGGAATCAAAGGTACATGTAGAGGGATTTGCCTTGGCAAGGAGAGGGGCTACCTCTTCATGTGAGATGGGGTGAATGATGGGATGTAAAGGAAGACACATGAGTGATGTGAGATGAAGCAGAGGGGAAAAGAGGGTTGGCAGTGATAAGGCAGAGGGAAAGATGGAATGATCAAGTCATTTCAGAGTTCTTGAACATGGAAGCAAAATATTTATGTGCAATGGCAAGTTCAACCAAGGTTCACCCGAGGCTTCATTTGTGGGCCTGGTGCCAGACTGTCATGCAAGGATCAGCCAATCTGGTTTGGGGGACATTGACCCAAAAGGTTGGCCACCCAGTGACATGTATTTCTGGGCAGAGTAACTCATGATGACAGCTCCTAAAGTATGGATAGTTTATCATCTATCCTGGTGAGGGAACATTAGCATTGAGCATGTCATGGATGTTCTGAAGTTCTGAAAGGATACTGCATCTGCTCCAAGGCCTGGTGGTTGATGGTGCTCATGCTGTTGTAGACAAAAGTGCTGCTCAGCAGGATGGCCAGGGCGAAGATCCAGCAGTCATTCTCAGAGTCATCCTACAAGACAGATTATGTCAGTGAGCCCATGATTCCACCCTCCATCCATGACACTGTATGACAAGCTAGAGTTAGTGGTCAGTTCCACTGGAGTCAGTAAACACTCATATATTCAAGATTTGGTGTTTTAGGGTTGAGGCTGGAGGTTGTAGTCTAAATCATTACCTGGAGTCTATGCCTAGAAGATTATCTAGCTGGCTATCTATTGATCTATCCGTCCATCCTTGTCTGTCTGTCCATATTTTACTTGGTCTACTTTCTAAGCTAATTAATCAGAGAAAGGTCAAGGCTGATAAAACTGGAGACTACTTTTGCATTCAGGTTTACCAATCAAGCAAGACACTGGTAGCCTGTGCAAGTCAAGTCAAACTATCACCACTACCTTGACCACCTCCTCCCTGGAGATTTTGATAGAGATAGCCCAGGGCTGTGAATTCAAGATTGTTCTATCTATTGGAATAATAATGCCACCCAGACAACAAAACCACATGTATATCTATGAACCTGTTAGCTCTTTGCTATCTGGACATCATTTTGACCTGAAGTTCCAGGTCAGCTAATGAGGAGAAGGGAAGGAGGTGGGAAACACCTGAGAGGGACCCCCAGCAGTTACTTCAGTTCTAGATCACTCTGCTTCTATGTGTGTGTATGTGTGTGTGTGTGCGCATGCATGTGTATAGGGGCTTTGAACTTCCAGATGGCCCATCAGGGTTATAGCACCAAAGAGTATGTGGCAACATTCAAGATGATGTACCACCATTAAATGGGGCCTACTTTGTTTCTATTTTTGTGTGGAAAGATCCCATGTCTGATGAATATCTTTAACGTTTATTTTTCCTAGTTTCCATGTACTCTAGGGCCATCAAAAGCAAGAGGAGATGACAAACAGGGTGGGAAGGCCCATTGTCCTATCTATCCTTAGTGTGTGAATTCTATGAGCTAAAGAAGATTGGGTGGTACAAAGATGGAGCTCATGTAGTCATTATTGAACTTTGGAAAGAGGGAAAATATTTCCCAGCAGATTAGGGGTATAAGGCAAAATAGTGACAGGTAAAAAATTACAAAGAGAAACTGACATGAAAGCAGTCCCAGGGTCGAGGGGAGATTTTTTTAATCTTTTGTTCATTGCCAAGGTAAAGGACCTTGACAATGAATCTCTTCATTTTCCACCAGTTTTTTCGACTCCAGGGACCATCATGCCTCCCTTAGGATAATCTGATCACCCCAAATTTCATCACCATGCTGGTCAACTGGATTTTTCATTCTCAGCACCTTCTCAGCTCCCTCAGTTTCCTCTCTGCTCTGATTGGAAGGTTGGAGGATGCAACAGTAAACTCCTCTCAAAGTCTTCTTTTATAGGGGCCTCAGATGAGAACTTTCTAGGTGACTCGCTATTTTCTATCAGCAACTCTACTTGGTTTCAACTCCACACAATATCATGCCCCTATACTAGATCTTCCCTTGTCCTCTTCCCCAGTGTGTTTCCTTTTGTCTTTCTCCATTAATTTGAAACTTCCTTAAGGTTAGAGACTGCCTTTCTTTGGCTTTTTCGTATACTCGGCACCCCACAGATACATTGCACAAGCAGCCCTTGGCAGGAGGCTTTTGTACCCACACACAGGCCTGCCAGGTGTAAGAGGTCATTCCTTCTTAGCTCAGGCAGAGCCAGGAAGGAGAAATGGGTGAGCAGAATGTCACAAATTAATTTACCTTTTCCACGTCTCCAAGGCCCTCAGTATCAAGCAGAACTAAGGCATGGTCTGGTTTGCTGGGGTGAGGGACACACCACATCCAGATGCCCTTTGTGTGAGACTGCACAGTGGAACCAAGGGAGAAGCCTGCAAGGGAAGGGTGAGACATGAGGGCCCAGGGGAGGCAGGGAGCCCAGAGGCTGCAGCAGCCCCTAAAGGGAGAAGATGGGGAGCTCCTTAGTGGGGAAAGAATGAGAATGAGGATCAGAATTAGCATTATGCAGCACATTTTATGTGTTCTTTCCTTCTGTCTTCACAGTAATGCTGTGAACTAGGTGTTTCTTTTACCTCCATTTCACAGAGGAGGAAACTGAGACTGAGGGAGGTAAGTTATTAGACCTGGGTCACACAGCCAGTGAGCTGATCTACAATGAAAAGCAAAAGTTTCTACTCTGCAGGAGCCACAGGCCAGTAATACACACACACACACACTCACACACTGTACAGCAATGAGATGATTTCTAGGAATCAAATCACCTTTAGTTTCAGTTTCAGTCAATTGTTACCTAAAAACTATCTTTTCATGAACTTGGAAAATCTTTCTCTAATAGAGGGATGGGGGAGGGGGAAGGCATTTATTAAATGCCTACTATGTGCCAGGCACAGTGCTAAGCACTTCAAAAATTTGAAAACTTCTCATTTGATTCTCACAGCAACATTGGAACATAAATGTTATTGTTATATCCATTTTAAGGTTGAGGAAACTGAGAAAAACTGAGATCAAGTGACTTGTGCAGACTAACACAGCTAGTCAGTATCTGCGTCTTGATTTGAACTTCAGTCTTCCTGACTCTAGGTCCAGCATTCTATCCACTTTGAGGGTTTGTCCAGAATGCTTATGAACCAAACATCTACACAGAGAGCCTACTTCTCCTTAATTCCCTTAAAACCTCAAATGATTTTTCCTTGAGGAGAATTATCTTTCTCTTCACTATTTTCTATTATTTTATTTTTGGTAGGCACTAGTTTGCTGGTGTTTGTTTTATTGGTATTTTTATTATTGAAATATTGTTTGAAGTCTACATTTTCTGTATTCATTAGGTCACCAGTTTTATTCAAACATTTGCCAGCAGCAAAGCAGAAGTGAGCCTAGGGGAGCCTCATACACTTATTTGTTAGATTGATTTCAGTGTAAAACATGAGAGATGTCCACCTATTGTTGGCTGGAACCCTTCCAAAGGAATGCTAGTATGGGAATGCCTACTCACTGTGTGGAGAAAACACTGAAAGGTCTTTACATACATTATAAGACATTTTAGACAGATGTGAGATATGGGGAGAGTTTTCAGGAAAGAAAACAATGCAATTTATGCTCTGGGAGAGATTCCTGGCAGTAGGAAACTTTGTCAGATGTCTAGAGAGAAATCCAGGAATTGGAAAGCTGAAACCTCTGTGTGTTAACTGTTCATTAGAATATGAGCTTCTTGAGAGCGGGGGCTGTCTTGATTTTGTATTGGCCTCATCAATGGCATTTAGTACTTACTAAATTCATTCATTCATTAAGGGGAAGAAAGGGAGGTGAGATTCTAAAGGTAAAGTTGTTAATATTGTTCAGGGATCACTTTGCATCAAATTATGTCAATTCCCAATACATTTCAGTCCACAAACCACAACGTACAGCAATAGTGCAGAAAGCCCTGAGTCTAGAGTAACAGGATCTGGGTTCAAATCTGGCCTCTGTTGTTCACTACCTGTGTGACACTGGGCAAATCACTCTCTGGGAGTCTGTATGGGGTGTTCAGGGAGGACAAGCACCTCTGGTGTGAGGGCTTGCTGATGCCTTTTCAGGGCTGCTGATCCACCTTTGGTGTCCACCTCTCACCCCGTTCTCATCTATGTCTCCAAAAAGCTTAAAATGCACGCAGCCACACCCCAGTAAAACCATCTTAAACCAGGTTGAGGGTAACTGAGAGGCCTCACATCTGTCAGTAAGTTAAGAGGATGTCTACTCCAAGCATGTGAGACTTCCCCAGGAGGAATGGGTGAAGGAAAACAATTTGTTCCAGCGGCCATGAAGGTGACTGAAGCTGGTGCTTGGTCAGACACCAAAGTCGGCCAGGGCATCCCAGGCCATTGCCAGTCATCCTGAATTTTGTCTCACCACTGGACACAGACGACTGTGGAAGAGAAAGTGAGGCTGATGGTTTTATGCAACTCTGCCTTACTTGAGTTCAATACATGCCTAAGTCAAGAATTCACCGCATGATATCATTGGTCTCTTCAAAACTGAAGGATGAAAAATAAACGACACCCCTCTGGAGCTTACTTTCCTCAACTGTAAAAAAAGAGGGAGGTTGAGTCAGATGTCCCCTGTGGTCTCTTCTAGCTCTGTGTTGATGATCCTGTGAGAACAATCCATATGATGAAAATGTTTCCCTCTTGTGATCTGGCTGCTCTGATTACTCACAGGAGTAAGTGACAACCGCATTCTCAGACCGACATAATGTAGAGGAGAGGCGATAATCCTGAGGGGATGCAGGGCTAGCAGGAGGTAAGAAACACAGCCACTAGGAGACAGGCAGCCAGGGACAGGACATTTTTCTGTTTTCAAAGAAATGCAACCATTTTTAATGCTAGAGCATTTGAGTATCTTTGTCATGAAGACATTTGTTGTGGGATCATTTAATTCACAAGTATCACAGTGTAAGATCTAAGCCTTTGGTGGACACTCCATCTCCTGACTCGATTTCCTGCCTGGAATGCTCCCCCTCTTCACCTCTGCCTTTTGGCTTCCCTGTTTCCCTTCAATTCTCAGCTAAACTTAAGTGAGAAACTTGTCTGGATCCCTTTAATGCTAGTGCCTTTCCTCTAATAATTATCTCCAATGTATCTCGTATAGATCTCATTTGTACTCAGTTGTTTGCAAGTTGTCTACTCCATTAGACTGTGAGCTCCTTGAGATCAGAAAGTGAATTTTCCTTTCTCTGTCTCCTCAGCACTTAGCATCGTTTCTAGCACATAGTAGGTACTTAATAAATGCTTGTTGACTGATTAGAAGGCAACAATAAACCAGGGTCCAATTTTTAAACCTTCATTAAGTCTCAGACATGCCTTGTAGCAACTCTAACCCTGTGGCATAATATCCTCCAAAATTAGACTCCCGGAGGTGAGAGAGTTCACTTACCTACATTCTTTCCTGCCAGTCTGTTCATCAGGTAGGATTTTCCAGTACGGTACAGGCCAACAATAGCTACTACCACCACTGGCTTGGTAATGGAAGTTAGAATCTGTAGGGCTTGCTGGTTTACCATCAGTTTTTCATTCTTGTTTTCTACCAGACATATGGGGGCCTCCATGTGCTCTGCTGATGCCATGGTCACCTGTAAATGCAAAGGAGCCCCTTAGACAGAAGTGAAGGTGCAGAATTCACACAATCCTCAACTGAGACTGCCTAGGTGAGTCAGATATTAGGAACAGCAGAAGAGAGAATGTTCTGTGCTTGTGGAATTCTGTTTTTAGGAACAAAGAACTGGCAATGACAAATAATAATGTTGATGATATTAATGGCAATGATAATAATGACCTCTATGTAGTGCCTTAAGAATTACAAAACACTTTACAAATATCTTATCTTATCCTCATGACAAGCCTGGGAGGTAAGTATGATTGTTATCCCCATTCTTACAGAGGAGGAAACTGAGGTAGACAGTTTCTGGGTTTAAACAGAGGTCTTCCTGATTCCTGGCCCAGCTCTCTGTTCACTACACCACTGAGCTGTCTTGCCCAGATGTCCTGTCACTTCATTCTTGATCCCTAAGGCTGTCACATAGGAAAAATATTCCCTATCTTTGAAAGTACAAGTTTCTACCTGGTACAATACTCATATCTCTTTGCATTATGTTGGTCCAGGTTCACAGTGGCCATGGACATGCATTGGTGTGAGGGAGGGATTATATAGGACAGTGTCTAGGGCAAATACTTTGAGATAAATAGCTTTTTATTAGTGCCTGGTGCTAGTCCCTTCTTAGTGTTGCCTGAATGACTTTGGGGTGATTTCTGTCCATCCCTCCCTTTCTCCCACCTCACTCTGAGGTTTCTGATTATTGCTATAATTTCTATTTCCTGACTTCTGTTTGTCCTCTCAATTTGTGGACACCAAGGAGCTCTTTCATTTAACTGGCATAGAATTGTTCTTAATCATTGGCATCATGGCAGAGTTGATAAAGAGTTGGTTTGAGAGCCAAGAAAACATAGATTAAATACTGTCTCTGACATGACCTGAATTTGTGACCTTTGGCAAGTCACTTAATCTGCCAATGGCCCATGAATCTTTATAAGATTATAAATTGCAGAACAGTTGTAGGCCTATATTGGTAGAAGGAGTTTCATTCCTAGGAGATTATTAAACCAATGAAAGCTTAGGTCCTTATCCACTCCCAAAAAAAGACAATCAAATTAATCATTGGTGGAAGTCACCCAATTTCTCAACAGTGAACAAGGATGCCTCATTAAAGGTCAGCTGCCTCTGACCTCATTAAAGAAATACGTAACTATCACCTCAGTAGCTGCTCTGACAATCACTGAAACTCTGGCTACCTAAGTCCCTCCAGGTGAAAGCTCTGGGGCTCTGGGGCTCTGGAGCTCTGGGGTGTACAGCCAGACCCCAGGCCCTGAGCCCCAGTTGAATCCAACCCTTACAGAAGTAGTTGAGTTGTAAAGAACTTCGTAGTCCTTTCTGGGAGCCAGGAAATGAGGCCAGGAGTGGGAATAGTCACTCCTCTGCCTTCCAGAGTCTCAGATTTCTGCCTGTTGTGTAGATGTTTTCCCTGGGTTTCTAGTCCCATGTAGATACACTGTGGATCTTTACTCCTAGGAACATCCCAGAGCTTGGACCAAAGCAGCCTTCACTGTGCCAGACCTGGAGGGCAGGCTGCCCTGTGTATCTACACTGACCTCATATGATATAGTGTCTATTAGATAATTTAGAGCAGTGCAAGGAGACTTTTCCCATTTCTCTTAGATTGGAAATAGTCAGCAGCTGGATATTCGGGGTCAGGAAAGAACAAGGAAAAGACATGTTATCCCCTAACATGTGACTTATTGAGGCCATGTGATAAGTTGGATATAGGGCTGGGCCTGGAGTCAGGAGGAGCTGGGCTCCCATCCTGTCAGCCACACATCCCAGCTTGGTGGCCATGGACTTACTGTCTCTGCACCTCAGGTTCCTCACCTGTGCAATGGACACAACAGCAAAGTACTTACTTCACTGGGCTGTCATGGTTTAAATGAGATAATTTCTCCAAAGCATTTAGTGAACCTTACCAGGGTAATTCAGACACCAGTTAGTGTTATTCTCCTTCACTCTTTTCCTACTCATTCTTTTAAGGTTCAGCTTGGACTGCTCCTAATAAATTAACTCCATCTGTTCTTTGCCTCATGGACCACTGTCTTGTGGTGGTAGTGAACACTGGCTGACAATAGATGATCCACTGGAGAAGGAAATGGTAAACCACTCTAGTGTCATTGCCAAGACAACCCTATGGACAACTGGTCTATGGGGTCATGAAGAGTCAGACATGAATGAACAACTCAACAACAACAACAACCACAAAAACAGCAACAACAACTCTTGCTCAACCAGCAGCGTCCCCATATAGAATCCAACCTTTGGTAGGAGCAAAGTCCTGGCAATCCTCCCAGCATTCTCCTAGCAGCCTGCTGAACAGCAGCGAGCCCACAGAGCCCAAGGGACCCAGGGCGAGGGCCGTCCCTGCTGCCCATGCCCCAAGCACCACCCAGGAAGGAGCAGGGCCATCCTCACAGGGGTCCATCCAGCACTGGGGGCAAAGAGGATGCGCCTCACTCCCTCTACACCTGTCTCCAGGCTGACAGCTACAGTCCACCCAGAGTATTCTGGAAACTCTCACTGCCCTGCTCCTCAGCAGTACAATTCCCAGCTGATGTAGACTCCGGGGCCTTTGCAAACCTTATAGATTCTGTCTTCTCCCAGCAAGAACAAATGCCTCTGCCATTGAGATTGTCCAGATGATAGAGAACCCGGCCCTACATGCCTGAAATCCAATTCTAGTGTGGTTTCCACTCCACTAGGCTGAGAATCGTTGATTCCACATCTCTAGGAGACCTCAAGATATCGTGTGGTCCCATCCCCTGCTTGTACAAACATATCATTTCATCTCCACTTCTGCTGATGAGAAAACTGTGGCTCACAGAGGTTAAAGGGGTTTGGCCAGGATCAGACAACTAGAAGAGACAGGGCTGGAAGCCAGGTCCCCCGTATCATGGCTTTGTCCTTTGTCCTTTAAGCTTGTCTCACTCTCCCTCAGCACTTCCCACTGCCTTAAAGGGGATAAGCTGCAGTATCTCCAGAACACAAAGCCAGGGGCCAGTAGCTAAGGCCAGAGGAAGCTGTTTGGATCAATCAGTGCCAAGCAAATGGTCTTGTTCAAGGGGCCCCCTTATCCCTTCTCACTGGGCTTTAATCCTGAGACAAACTTTCAAGCTCCAGGAAAAAGAGGCATGGAAGATAAGAGAAAACTTGGAAATAACCCTTACCTTTTTCAGGAGGCTTCAAGCCAGACCATTCAGGAGTGCTCTCACAAGTTTCCTCTTTCTCTCATTTCTTCCTTTATTTGCTCTTCCTTCTCCTCTCCTCTCTTCTTTCTATTGCTTATCCAAATGTTTCTCTTATTTATAGTAAGAAGAAAAGGGTGGGAAGGACAAGAGAAATTGAAACCAAAAGCAACTCTTGCTGTCTCTAACACTGTAAGTCTAGAATGGGAGACTAAAGCAGATGTGTGGGTGTAGTGTTTGAGAAATGCAGCAGGTGCCTAATTATTCCCCAGATGTGAGGGCTTCAACAGAAGTGTTTTCTAACACCAACCTCAAAAACCGTCTAGACATCCTTTGTACCTACCAGGAAAAACAGAGTGCCCAGGGCCTCACAGTGCAAACTCTTCAGGTAGATGACCTAAGTCACTCCACTAGATCAGTGGAGTGTCCCTGGCTGCTGGCATTAAATAAATATTAATATATCAAAACCTCCTATTTGATGGCATTTACTTTAATGTCATGAATGAGAGACCAAAGGTGGGGCAGTGGATAAAGTTCCAGGCCTCAGAATCAGGAAGATTCAACTTCCTGCTATGTGACCCTTGTCAAGTCACTTTACCCTGTTTGCCTCAGTTTCCTCATCTGTAAAATGAGCTGGAGAACAAAATGGCAAACCACACCAGTATCTTTGCCAAGAAACCGCCAAATGGGGTGATTGAGAGTCAGACATGACTGATAAATGATTGAATAACAAGAACACAAGAGAAATGAAAGTCAAAATGATGCTTGTTTCACCTGAGTCCTTGAAAATTGGTGGGGATAACAAAAGATGGAAATGGTCAATAGCGGAGTTGTGGACAGCATATTGGTGTTACTATGACTTGTTCCAACCATTTTGGAACATCCCTCATCACCTTCCACCTCAGTCGTCACAAAAGCCTCCTAATTTGTTTTCAGGCCTCAACACTCTTACCACTCCAGTCCATGCTAATGCCAGAGTAGTTTTCCTTAAGTGAGGATCATACTATAGGCCTCCTGCACTTAACCAATTCTAGTGACTTCCTGATTTCTTCTATAGGATTAAAAAACTTCTTCTCTTTAGCTTTTAGGCTCTATACAACCTGGCTTCCACCTACATTTCCAGCCTTACCAGACTGGGTTCCTTCTTCTTCACTCTGCAATCCAGTCAAACAAGTTTTTTTTCTGTTCCTCCATCATGGTGATTCAGGTCCCATTTCTTCACCTTTATATTTGCTTTACCTCATTCCTAAGTTTCATTTCCTCCTTACCACTAACTCATAAAGTCCCTTTCTTCCTTTAAGATCAGCTTCAGATATTGTCTGCTACATGAAGCCTTTCCTTATCTTCCCCAATTGCTAATGCCTTTGCTAAAACAATATTTTGTATGTAACTACTTTGTGACTTTATATTTATGACGTATATATTTTTATATGGATCCATTGGAAAGTAGGCTCATTGCCAGCAGGGCTTGGTTCATTCTTTGCTCTTTCATCCCTAGTGTCTGGTAGATAGTAGGTAATTAATAAACATTTGTTGATTGTTGATTGATAGAATTATTTAAAGAAAATTGCTAAAATACCCATTATTTCTGTCCCAGAGATCCTGGTAATAGTCAGATGCTCCAAGTAGGTAAAAAAAAAATAAGAAAAAAAAGGTCATGTATACACCAAAATATTTATAGCAAAAACTACTTTTTGTATTTAAGAACTGGAAAAATAAAGATTCCACCTCTTGCTGAATGGCTAAACCAATTGTGGTACATGAATGTAATGAAATATTTCTGTTCTCTACAAAAGAAGGAATATGGAGACCATTGAGAAGCATAAGAATACATAGACATTGACACTGACGAGTTCCTCCCTACAACCTCAATTGGAAGAAGCGCTTGGTTCAAGCTCAGTTCACTTCTCTCCTTGTTAGACTATCCCACTTGTGCCCACATTCAGGTACTTTCTCTCGATCCACCATCTTTTCAATTCCCTTTTATATGTTGTTTTCCTAAATTAAAATGTAAGCTCCTTGAGGGTAGAGGTTGTCATTCTTTTTGCTTGCATTTGTATTCTCACAGCTCTACACGATGGTGGCCTTTACTAAGTGCTTAACAGATGCTTTAGGTGTCTATCTATTTGACTTAGAGTGAAGTAGGCATAACTAGAGTACAATATACACAATGACACTAACAATGTAAATGGAAAGAATAAAAGAACCAAACCAAATGAATGCTATATAAATATAGTGATCTAATTGGGCACTGGAAGTGAAAGTCCACTCTTTAATAAAACCACACTCAGCGTTGATTTCAAAGTGACAACATTTTGAAATTAACTCAAACTTATAAACTCATGTAATATAGATTATCAACTCCAAATAACTAAATATATTAACATTTGCTAAAGTTAAGTCCCTAGAGGTAGACAGAGTGCCCAGCTTGGAGTTAAGAAGACCTGATTCAAATCCAGGCTCGCTTACTACCTGTGTGACCCTGGGCAAGTCACTTAACATTATTCGCCTCAATTCCTCATCTGTAAAATGAACTGGAGAAGGAAATGGCAAACCTCTCCAGTATCTTTACCAAAAACAAACAAACAAACAAAAAAAAAAACCCACCCTTAAATGGGATCATGAAGTTATACAAGACTGAAAAAACTGAATAACAACAAAAAAAGTTAAGTCCAAAACAGCTATTTCCTCAATTGTAAAATGAGGATAATTAATAGACCTACCTTCTTGAGTTGTTATGAAACTCAGATGAGAAAATATTCATAAAGGACCTAGCACCATGCATGGCACATAGGAAGTATTACATAAATACTTATTGCCTTCCCCTTCCCACTGTACTTTTGTGTTTGAGACAATTTTTCCTGTGGATGTTTTATGTAATTATAAGAGAGTATACCTCATATTTGGGAAGCTAGGTGACACAGTGGATAGAGTCCTGGACCTGCAGTCAGGAAGACTCATTTTCCTGAGTTCAAATCTAGCCTCAGACACTTACTACTTGTGTGACTCTAGGCAAGTCACATTACTGTTTGCCTCAGTTTCCTCATCTGTAAAATGAAGTGGAGAAGGAAATGGCAAACCATTCCAGTACCTTTGCCAAGAAGATGCCAAATGGAGTTACAAATAGTGGAACACAATTGAAAAATGACTGAACAACAAATTATTATTAGCTGGGCATTGTGCTACTCAAGAACCAGGACACAGAGTACATGAAAGAGAGGCTTTAAGGAACTATAATGTATAATGCCTTTTCACTCCAAGAAATGTGCATTTCATTGATTCTCCCATAATTGACACTTACCATTAGGGACTGGGAGAAAATGCCTAGTAGTGGGAATCTCCCAAGACAATGAAACTGTGAAGTCAGAGTCAATGTGTCTCAGAGGTTGTGAACTTGAGTGATTAAAGGGCAGCAGTGTCCTTGGGAGAAATAATGAGATTCAGAATAACAGTGCCTTTGAAGGGGGGAGATAAGTTTAGTTTTGGACCTACTAAGTTTGAGATGAGTATATCCAGTTTGTAATGTGCAGTAGGAAGTTCATGATAGGGAAAAAGACTAGTTGAGAGAACAGAGCTAGATATATAGATCAGGGAAGCATCTGTGTAGAAATGTGTGGAGAGGATCAATCATTAAACCCAAGGGTCTGATTATGATGATGATGATGATGATGATGATGATGATGTGCATGTGTGCGTGCGTGTGTGTGTGTGTGTGTGTGTGTGTGTGTGTGTGAGAGGGAGAGAGAGGGAGAGAGAGAGAGAGAAGGATAAATAAGGAAAATAAGATGGAGGGAAGTACACAGTTGGTAATCATTACTGTAAAAAAATTTTACAGCAAGTTTCTCTGATAAAGACCTCATTTCTCAAACATATAGAAATATGAGCCAAATTTGTAAAAATAAGAGTCATTCTTCAATTGATCAATGGTCAAATGATATGAACAGGTAGTTTTCAGACAAAGTAATCAAAGCTATCTATAGTCATATGAGAAAATGCTCTAAATCACTGTTGATTAGAGAAATGCAAATTAAAACAACTTTAAGGTACTACCCCACATCTATCAGATTGACTAATATGACAGAAAAGGAAAATGACCAATGTTGGAGGGGATGTGAAAAAATTAAAACGTTAATGCACTGTTGGTGAAGTTGTATACTGATTCAATCATTCTAGAGAGCAATTTGGAACTATGCACAAAGGGCAATGAAACTGTGCCTATCTTTTGATCTAGTAATACCACTACTAGGTCTGTATCCCAAAAAGATTTTTTGAGAAAAGGACCTCTATATACAAAAAATATTTATTGCAGCTCTTTTAGTGGTAGCAAAGAATTGGAAATTATGAGGATGTCTTTCAATTGGGGAATGGCTGAACAAGTTATGGTATATGATTATGATGGAATATTACTGTGCTATAAGAAATGACAAGCAGGATAATTTCAGAAAAACTTGGAAAGACTTACATGAACTGATGCAAAGTGAAATAAGCAGAGCCAGGAGAACATTGTTCATAGTAACAGCAATATTGTATGATGACCTACTGTGAATAACTTAGCTATTCTTAGCAATACAATAATCTAAGATAATCCTGAAGGACTTATGATAAAAGGTGCTGTCCATCTCCAGAGAAAGAACTGATTGAGCCTGAATGCAGATCACAGATACTTTTTCTTAGTTTTTTTTTTCTGTTTGTGTTTTCTTTCACAGTATGACTTACACTGAAATATATTTTGCATGATTATAGAAGTATAACCTATATAGAATTGCTTGCCTTCTCAATGAGGAGAGTAAGGAAGGAATGGAGAGAATTTAGAACTCAAAATTTGAAAAAAAGAATGTTAAAATTGTTTTACATGTAATTGGGAAAAATTAAATATTAAATTTTTAAAAATAAAAATATAATAAAAATGCCAATACTACCTGAATCAATCTACAAATTTAGTAAATTTAGTTAGTAAATTGATTCAAATCAATCAGATTTCCAAGGGTGTACCTCATAGAGGAAGATAAAAATGTAGCAAAATCCATTTGAAAAAACTCTGATAGTTCCCATTAGTCTCCTGGTTTAGACAGTACTGTTGTGTTGCTCTGTTGATCTTCATTGAATATGTTGCTGTTCTTGTCCTATCCTTTGTGTATGTTGTTCTTCAGGGAAGCTAGGTGGCACAGTGGTTAGAGTGCTGGGCCTGGAGTCAGGAAAACCTGAGTTCAAATGGCCACAAATACTATCTATGTAATCCTGGGCAAGTCACTTAACCCTACTGGCCTCAGTTTCCTCATCTGTAAAATGAATTGAAAAAGGATATGGCAAATCACTCCAGTATCTCTCCCAAGAAAGCCTAAAATTGTTCTCCAGAATGGGTGGATCAATTCACAACTTCACCAACAGTGCATTAATATCCCAATTTCCCCATATCCTCTCCAACATTTATCATTTTCCTTTTCTATCATATTAGTCAATCTGACAGATGTGAAGTGGTACCTTAAAGTTGTTTTAATTTGCATTCCTCTAATCAATAGTAATTTAGAGCATTTTTTCATATGACTATAGATAGCTTTGATTTCTTCATTTGAAAACTGCCTGTTAATATCCTTTGACCACTTATCAATTGGGGAATGGATTATATTCTTATACATTTGACTCAGTTCTCTATATATTTGAGAAAAGAAGCCTTTATCAGAGACACTTGCTCTGAAGAGTGATTCTGAGCTTTCTGCTTTCCTTCTAATCTTGGTTACATTGGTTTTGTTTGTGCAAAAACTTTTTAATTTAATATAATCAAAATTATACATTTTGCATTTTGCAAGGCTTTCCATCTCTTGTTAGCTCATGAATTCTTCCCTTCTCCATAGATCTGATAGGTAAACTATTCCTTGCTCTCCTAATCTGCTTATTGCATCACCCTTTATGTGTAAATCATGTACCCATTTTGACATTTTGTTATATGCTGTAAGATGTAGGTCTATGCCAAGTTTTTGCCATATTGCTTTCCCGTTTTCCCAGAAGCTTTTGTCAAATAATGAGTTTTTATCCCAGAAGCTGGGGTCTTTATGCTTATCAAACACTAGGTCGCTATGGTCATTGACTACTGTGTCTTATGTACCTAATCTATTTCACCAATCCACCACTCTATTTGTTAGCCAGTGACAGATGGCTTTTGATAATTACTACTTTATAATATAGTTGGAGATCTGGTACGACTATCTTTGTTGTAAATATCCCTTTTTTCAGAGATTATGCTTTCATTAATCTAATTCTCCCCAGAAGACACTGTAGATCTGGATACTCTCTATTACTGGTGATTCCTTTTCTTATATCCCCTGAAGCACTCTGTCAGGAGAAGGAGCAGGCACATTGCTTGATCCTAACTCACTCCCAGACTATCTCTTTGTCACCATCATTTAGCAACTTTACCTAGAGGCAACATAGTACAGTAGATAGAACAGTAGAATTAGAGTCAGGGAGACCTGGGTTCAAATCCCAGGTCACAGTAACAGTAACCTACCATCTTTCAGGGACTAGAAAACAGCGACATGGTCCCTCTATGCCTTCTTTTCTCTAGGCTAACCAGCTCAGGCTCTTTAACCAATCTTTGCATGGCATATTTTCCAGCCCTCTCACCACAACTCAGTATAACGTCTAGGGCATTGGCCTTGGGGTCAAACCCTGGCTCAAATTCCATCTCAGACACTTAACTAGCTGTGTGAGGCTGAGTAAGTCATCTTACCTCTTTGTGTCTGTTTTCTCATCTGAAAATGAGAGTTGAACTTGATGGACTGCGAGTTCCCTCTCAGCTCTAGTTCTTATGATCTGGTGATCTCTTGAGATCCACATCCATTTTTATCACCCAGTCCAAATCCATGAATCAATAACCAAAAGGTCGAAACCTTTTGCTCAGTTGTCCTGTTGCCAGTCATATCCTGCCATGTTGCTGTATAAAGTCACACAATACTACAGGCTTATGTTTTCTCATTTCAACTGGGTCCTCACTGCTCTAAAGAAATTCTTTTTAAAAAGTCCAACTTTTTTTCTGGTCTCATAGTTCTCACACTACCTCTCATCTCCCTTTAAGCAAAAGTGAGTTGTCTTCTACTGTATTGAAATAGAGTCCGCCTGCCTTAAATTCCTCTTCTCCTCCCATTCTGTACCTCAAAACACTTGCTTATCAATCTCCCTCCATTGCATCTAATGAAGAGGTTAACCTTAATAAGTTTAACCCTGCCCTTTGTGTATTTGATCCCTTTTGTTCCTGCTTCCCCCAAGAGCTTGGTCCACTCAAACATTCCCTCTATTTTTTAATCTTCAATTTCTCATTCACTAATTCCTTCTGTACCCCCCTACAAATATGCCCAGATTTCTCCTTTATCTTTAAAACACCTTTATTTGACCTTGAAATTTCCTCAATCAAACTATTCTCCCTTTTATAGACTACATCTTAGAAAGGCATATATATATATATATATATATTCCATATTCCCCTTTCATCTTATTCTCCTCAAATCCTAGCGATCTGACCTCTGATTCCATCTTTTGATTGAAGCTATGTTCTCAAGGTTACCAGAGCTCTCAATGGCTAAATCCAGTGGTCTTTTCTGAGAACATCTTGATTTCTCTGCAGCTTTGAAATGGTCAAGTAACTCTTCCTTTTGGACATTCTTTCTTGCCATGGCTTTCATTACATTACTTTCTTTTGGTCTCCTTTGTACTTATCTGACCAGGGGAATGTCTATGCCAAGCTTATGAAGACTTTCCCTGGTGGAACGGGCAGATGAGAACAATTTCTTCCAACAGCCTTGAAGGTGGCTGAGGCAGGTGCTGTGGGGTGTTTAGAGCTTGGTCAGACATTGAAGACACCAAAGTCATCCACACTGCATCCCAGACCACTGCCAGTCATCTTGACTTTTGTCTTGCCATTGGACTTCAGTGACTTTGGAAGAGAGAATGAGGCTAACAAATTTGTGCAACTCTGCCTCATTTAAATCCAATTCATGCACAAGTCAAGACCTCACCCCATGATGTCATTGATCCTCTTTGAAAACAAAGAATGAATAACAACAATAACAACAACAACTTGTCTAACTACTCCCCAGGCTGCTTTGCAGAATCGTCATTCTCCCATCCACTAAGTATGGCCATTTTCCAAGGTACTCTACTGAGTTTTCTTCTCTTCCATTTCTCTTTCCTCCATGATCTCAGTTCTCATGGATTCAATTATCATCACTATGAATATGACTTCCAAGTTTATATATCTAGCCTCAATCTATGTTTTGAACCCTGGTCCCTCCTTGCCTACTACCTGCTGGAAATCTTCACAAAGATATCTCAAGTTCAACCTATCTGAAATGGAACTCATTATGTTCCTCCTCAAACTCATCTCAACTCCAAATTTCCCCACTTTTCTTGACAGCACCACTTTCTAGTGACCCATGTTCATAACTCATCTTTTAATTTTCCTTTTCTTTTACCACATCATTTCTTGAGTTTCCAAGTC
This sequence comes from Vombatus ursinus, assembly GCF_900497805.2. Lineage (NCBI taxonomy): Eukaryota > Metazoa > Chordata > Mammalia > Diprotodontia > Vombatidae > Vombatus > Vombatus ursinus. The sequence goes on along the minus strand of NW_020954603.1, from coordinate 12,437,205 downwards.
CTCCTGATTCTGTCTTTACTTCTCCCTCATATGTTGACTTTGCTCTCCTCCCTAGTTTGCATTGTCCTAACCTCTAGCAAGGATTGTTGCAGACTTCCTAATCACGCTCCCTGCCTCCATTATCTTCACTTACACAGCTGCCAAATTGATATTCTTAAAAGGCAGATCTCACTGGGTCACTCCCCTCATCAAAAGTTTTCAGTGGATCCCTCAAGTCACTAGGACAAAATATAAAAAACTCCACTGGTCATTTCCAGCCTTTCACAAAATGGCTCCCACCTACCTTTCCAGTCTTATTTTACTATTACTCCCTTTCATACACTGTTCATTCCAAGCAAACTTGCCTGGTAGATTCTCTACATACATGGTATTACATCTCCTACCTGTATGCATTTACTCATGTCTGCAAAGCATTCCTTCTATCTCTGTCTCTTAGAACTGCTGACTTCCTGCAAAGTACAGCTCAGCTGCCACCTACTACATATAATAATAACCTTTCCTAATTCCCCCAGTTGTTAGTACTCTCTCCCTTTTGAAATTACTTTGTACATGTTGTATCACTTAAGCTCCTTGAGGCTGTGCCGTATTTAACTATTGTCTTTGGATCTATCTACCATCCCCTAAGGAGAAGGAAGCATGTCCCCCCTGAAATGTGGGTGACCCAGGTCAAGTTCTGGTCAACCCATGCTTATTTTCACTCCAGATCATAGTTATCTTCTCAGTCTTACTCTCAAGACCCTCTTAAAACACACTACCACAAGCTTCTAAATTCTCATCCTTCCTACTTGAACACACTGATTCTCTCTTCTCTCAGTCCCACTTCCCCAACTCAATACCACAGACTTCTGAGGTTGGTCCACAATGACCACAACCATGATCTTGCCTGCCATAATCCTGTACTTGCCAGCACCCATGCCTACTGCTATCTTAATCAGGAGACCTGAGTTCACATTCTACTTCAGATATTGATAAATTATGTGGACATGGATAAAGTCACCCAGACTCTCTGACCTTCCAATTAAACCATACTCCTACCCCTCAAAAATAGGAACAATAACCATCTATATAACCCACTTCACAGGAAAGCATTCTGCAACCTCAAAGTGAACTCTCTGTGGTTATTATTATTTTTCAAGTAACTTATTTGTTACTTGTGGTCTAAATTTCACCTCCTTTTCTTTGAATTCACTGAGTTTCCTGTTTTTTGTGAGTTAGATGAGAATTGAGGTCAGGAGGGTTAGTTAAGAGTTAGCTCTTCTGGGAAACCCTGCCTGATCTTGCTTTGGTGATTTTGAATGAGGAATAGAATGGTTTATTTTAACTTTGTAAGTAAAGCTGCTGTTATTTACATTTTATGACACCCAAATGCCTCTTTGTAAATTTCTAACCCTTGAGATTGAATTACTGGGCCATCTTAGAATAAATCAAGGTAATCCACTAGATGAGATGATTTGGTCACATGGGGAGAACAAGTGATGACAGGTGGAAACACAGAGTATTCCAGTGGTTCCTTTGTGATGACAGGTGAAAGTAAGGAAGGCCTCAAGCTCTTGAGGTGGACTCTGTGTTGAACTTTTGGAAGGACACGGATGAGAGTCACATGGGATGGGCAGGCCTCAATGGGTTGAGATCTGCAGCGTTTGAGGGAACTCCCAAATCAATTAGATCACAGATCCTTTGAGTATTTGAGTATAAAAGAAGACTTCCAGGGAAAAAATGGCTAGGAATATGGTAGAAATGAATGGAATTTAAAAATACACAGCATCTATAAGAAGAAATTATGAGATCCCCATTACTAGAGTTCTTCAAGCAGTGGATAGATGACCACTTGTTGGAAATTCCAGTTCAGGAAAAAAAAAATGGACTACATGTCCTCTGAGATGCCTCCCAACTCTGAGATTCTGTGATTTTATTTATTGAAAATTTGATTTATTGATTTATTGAGACGTTGATTTATTGAAAATTTGTTTCAAGTTCAGGAGACTGAATAAAGGTGGTGCCATCAATGGAAATTGGGAAGTCATGCTGATAGAATTGAAAAAAAATAATGTTTTCATATTTGGGCTTGTTTAATTTGAGGAGCCAGCAAGAGGTCCTAGTAGAGGTATCCATTAGACAGTCTGATATCCAATATTACATTGGAGGTCTAAGGAGGAGTTGGTAGTAAGATGGAGAATTAGAAATCATTTACATAAAGATTTCAATTAAAAAAACAGGAGTGAGTGAGAGTACTAAGAGACAGAGTGTAGAGGGAGAAGAAAGGAGAATTTCATAGAATTTCATAGGACATTCACATTTTAAGGGACATAAAGAGCATAAATCCAGAAGAATTTCAGTGAGGATAAAATAAAATAATATTTCTAATGCACTTTGAAAACCTTGAAATAGTTTATAAATGTTAGTTATTTTTATTATTATTTCTACTATATGTGAGCTACTTTGATCAACTGCTTTTGCTTCTTTTCTTTTCTTTATTTGGTAAGGTAATTGGGGTTAAGTGACTTGCCCAGGGTCACACAGCTAGTAAGTGTCAAGTGTCTGGTCTAAGGCCAGATTTGAACTCAGGTCCTCCTGACTCCAGGCCTGGTGCTCTATCCACTGTGCCATCTAGCTGCCCCTTTTTGTTTCTTTTCTAAATTCTTTCTTGTAAGAGATGGCTAAGGGTTAGAATATATTTAGAAATGAAGCTGATGTGAAAAATATGAATCAATAAGCATTTATTAAATACCTACTATATGCCAGAAACTATGTTAAATGCTGGAGATACAAAAAGAGGCAAAAGAGTCCCTGCTGCTAAGGAGTTTACAATCTAATGGGTAAACAATATGCAAACACTGTGTAACTATATATTACATAGTAAGCTATACACAGGACAAGTAGGAAATAATTAACAGAGAGAAGGCATTAGAATAAGGAGACTTGGAGAAGGCTTCCTATAGAAGGTGGGATTTCAGTTAGGACATAAAGGAAGCCAGGGAAGACAGTCATGGTGATAGACTGAATTGTGCACAGCTAAGACTGAATAGATTAATTATATGCCATCTTCTGCAGAACACTGCCACCTACTGCTTCCTGAGATGGTTAACAAACTCTCGAGGGGCGGAGCCAAGATGAAGGAATGAAAGCAGTGACCTGCTTGAGTCTCCCCCAAACTCTTCCAAATACCTGTAAAAATATGGCTCTAAACAAATTCAAAAGCAGCAGAACCCACAAAAAGACAGAGTGAAACAAATTTCCAGCCCGAGACAACCTCGACGCTTGATCAGAAAGGTATATTGTGCCAGGCAGGGAAAGGAGCACAGTGCGGCTTGGGCGCGCAGGCTGCAGTGACCCTGGAGCAGGCCTCAGAGGACTGAATCGTGGGCAGCTGTGGCGGTTTCCAGACTTCTCAACCCAGGAATGCCAAAGACAACTTAGAAGGTCCATGGGAAAAGTCTGTTACTGCGGTGAGAGAGAAGCTAGGTCTCAGCCCCAAGTCCCAAGCACGCCCTCTGGGACAGTGCCTGCCTCCTGAGCTTCCAGCCCACAGACTCAGGGGGACTCAAGTGGCTGATCAGAGGGGAATTGCAGGGATCTCTTTGCCAGGGCTGAGGCAGGAATCTCTTGCTCTGCCCATGCTTAAATCTGGGTCACAGTTCTGAGGGGCGGTCCTGGGGCGAGGAGGAATGCTGGTGTGGTGAAGCTTGTTGTGGCAGTGGAGAGAAAACACCTCGCCCCTTATCATAGCACCCTGGAAGAACTGACACTTTTCAGGTCCCTAGAAGTACCTCTGAAAACAGCTGTCCAAACCCCTGAAGCTTGGGACAGTACATTCTCCACATTGGAAACAGACTTTTACCCTAACAAAGAGTTTAAAACTCAAGTAATTGGTTGGGATCATGAGTAAGCAGAGCAAAAAGAGTCAGACTATATTATCTTAATTTGGTGACAAAGAAGATCAAAACATACAACCAGAAGAAGACAACAAAGTCAAAGCTCCAACATCCAAAGCCTCCAAGAAAAACATGAATCAGTCCCAGGCCTTGGAAGAGCTCAAAAGGGATTTTGAGAAGCAAGTAAGAGAAGTAGAGGAAAAATTGGGAAGAGAAATAAGAGTGATGCAAGAAAATCATGAAAAACAAGTCAACAGCTTGCTGAAGGAGACCCAAAAAATACTAAAGAAAATAACGCCTTAAAAAATAGCCTAACCCAAATGGCAAAAGAGGTCCAAAAAGCCAATGAGGAGAAGAATGCCCTAAAAAGCAAAATTGTCCTAATGGAAAAGGAAGTCCAAAAGATTACTGAAGAAAATACTTCCTTAAACATTAGAATAGAGCAATTGGAAGCTAGTGACTTTATGAGAAATCAAGATACTGTAAAACAAATCCAAAAGAATGAAAAATTAGAAAACAATGTGAAATATCTCATTGGAAAAACAACTGACCTGGAAAATAGATCCAGGAGAGAGAATTTAAAAATTATTGGACTACCTGAAAGCCATGATATAAAAAAAAAAAAAAGCCTAGACATCATCTTTCAAGAAATTATCCAGGAAAACTGCCCTGGTATTTTAGAACCAGAGGGCAAAATAGAAATGGAAAGAATCCACCAATCTCCTCCTGAAAGAGATCCCCAAAGGAAAACTCCTAGGACTATTGTAGCCAAATTCCAGAGTTCTCTCCAGAGAAAATATTGCAAGCAGCCAGAAAGAAACAATTCAACTATTGTGGAAACACAATCAGGACAACACAAGATTTAGCAGCTTCTACATTAAGGGACCGCAGAGCATGGAATATAATATTCTAGAGGGCAAAGGAGTTAGGATTATAACCAAGAATCACCTACCCAGCAAAATGAGTATAATCCTTCAGGGGAAAAAATGGTCATTCAGTGAAATAGAGGACTTTCAAGCATTCTTGATGAAAAGACCAGAGCTGAATAGAAAATTTGACTTTCAAATATAGGACTCAAGTGGAACATGAGGAGGTAAACAGGAAAAAGAAATCTTAAGAGACTTATTAAGGTTGAACTGTTTATATTCCTGCATGGAAAGATGATATTTGTAACTCATGAGACCTTTGTGAGTATTAGGGTAGTTGGAGGGAAAAAATTATATATATACAGGTAAGGCATATATATATATGGTGTGTATATATATATAATTATATATATATAAAATTAAATATATAATTATATATATATAGACAGATGGATAGATAGAGGGCACAGGGTGAGTTGAAGATGAAGGGGTCATATCTGGAGAATAGGATTAAGGGGTGAGAGAGGATTATACTAGAAGGAGAAAGGGAGAGGTAGAACAGGGTAAATTATCTCACACAAAAAAAACAGAAAAGAAAAGCCTCTTACAATGCAGGGGGAATGGGGGAAGGTGAGAGGGAATGAGTGAATCTTATTCTCATAGGATTTGACTTAAGGAGGGAATAACATACACACTCAACTGGGTATGGAAATCTGACTTACCCTACAGGAAAATAGGGAGGAAATGGGACAAGAAAGTAGGAGGATGATAGAGAGGAAGGCAGATTGGGAAAGGGGGTAATCAGAAGCAAATACTTCTGAGGAGGGACAGGGTCAAAAGAAAGAATAGAATAAATGGGGGAGGGCAGGATAGGAATAAGGGAAATAGAGTTAGTTTTTCACAGCATGTCTACTATGGAAGTGTTTTGCATAACTGCACATGTATAACCTATATTGAGTTGCTTGCCTTTTCAAGGAGGGTGGGTGGGGAGGGAGGAAGGGAGAAAATTTGGGACCCAAAGTTTTAAAAACACATGTCTAAAAAAAATGTTTTCACATACAACTGGAAAATAAGAAATACAGGAAATGAGGTACAGAAATCTATCCTGCCCTACAGGAAAATAGAAGGGGAAGAGGATAAGAGAAGGGCGGGGGGAGATAGAAAGGAAGGCAGACTAGGGGAAGGGGTTTTCAGAATGCATGCCTTCTTGGGGTGGTGGGAGGGGTGAGATGGGGTGAAAATTTGGAACTCAAAATCTTGTGGAAGTAAATGTTGAAAACTAAAATAAATTTTAAAAAATTAAAAAAACAACTCCTGAGTACCCCAGAATCAAATTAAAATATAATTGGGAAATGTTTAACAAAATGAATTAAAATATAATAAATGTGAAAAGAAAAACTCTCATTGTCCATTACTCTTCCAATCTCTTTTATGTTACATTATTGGCTAAGAGTAAACCAATCCTTTCTCCCAGCTTTATTTTCTGTTTTCTCATCTCTGTCACCTTCAGTTCTACCCTAAGCCCCATTGCAACTCTACCCAACCCTTTCATTGTGCTTTCTGGAGTTCCTGTACCATACATAACACACTCTGCTTCTTTTTTTTTTTCAAAAGGTATGGACATTTTAGTCACTTTATTTGAAAACTCTAAATTGTTTTCCAAAATGGTTGTGCCAACACACAGTTCCATTAACAATACATTAGGATATCACCTTACCTAATAAGGCAATGCTGGCCTCTTTTTTTTTTCTTTTTTTAAATTTTATTTTTAATTTATGGAATAAAACAAGCATTTCCATAACAATAAAAAAGATGATTGTACATTAAACTGCAAATCTGCTATGCACAACTCTCTATTCCTTTCAAATGTACAACAAATTATCATTTAAATTTCTTTTTTTCTCCCCCTCCACCCTAGAGATGGCTACCATTAGACACAAATAGGCTTAGATATATAATATTATTCTATACATATTTATGCTTATTAGTTTTTTTCTGGCTGTAGATAGCATCTTTCTTCATCTGTCCTATATATATATATATATATATATATATATATATATATATATGTATGTATGTATGTATGTATGTATTTTTAGTGAGGCAATCAGGATTAAGTGACTTGCCCAAAGTCACACAGCTAGTACATGTCAAGTGTTTGGTCTGAGGCTGGATTTGAACTCAGGTCCTCCTGACTTCAGGGCCCATGCTCTATCCACTGCACCACCTAGCTGCCCCAAAATTTTTTTTCTTTTTTACTTGTAGGCAATTGGGGTTAAGTGACTTGCCCAGGGTCACACAGCTAGTAAGTGTTGAGTGTTTGTTGAGGCCAGATCTGAACTCAAGTCCTCCTGACTTCAGGGCTGGTGCCACCTAGCTGCCCTCCTTTATACTTAATTTGGGTATTTATAATAGATAAAATAATTTATTTGCAGAAAGTCATTCTTAAAACAATATTACTGTTACTGTATACAATATTCTCTTGGTTCTGCTCATTTCACTCTTCATTATTTCATGCAAGTCTTCCCAGGTTTTTCTAAAATCATTGAGTTCATCATTTCTTATAGCACCGTAGTATTCCATCACAATCATATACCACAACTTGTTGAGCCATTACACAATTGATGGACATCTGTAAGGTCTGGAATTCCCCCACCTCGGAAATCCTGCCTTTCCCTCTCAAACAGTGGGACAATTTTGATATCAAAGGAAGATGCCAAGCAGCTCCAGATTGATTATAGGTAGTAGTTTAATCAATTTGGATTGCTTAACATTTAGGGCAGTGTGATGGATTCCTGCCAAGATATTAATCATCCTTGGTCTGGGCTGGTGGCCAGACCAATCAGTGAATCCTCGCAAAAGACCCCAGGAAAGCCTAGTGGTAATTATAGAGATCAAACAAAGGGAGGTGGAACCATAGAATACATCACTACTGATTGGTGGATATTTTGGATTTCTGATTAGTAATGAGCTCATTTCCAAGTGTGGGCATTAAGCCAATGTTGATGGGTAAATGCCCAAACACAATATTGTATACTGGTCATGTGCTGGTCACAAAATAGTCATTGTGTCCATGTTATGACTTTTACCAGACACATTAAGTTATGACTCCCTGTCTAAAAATCATGATTTTTGTATCTAATTTATAATTTTTAACAGGTCACTATGTCCAGGCTTCCACCTTTCACAGATTTTAAATTAATGGCTTTTCACTTCTTACTGTATATCATGGCTTCTCCTCAGTTGGGACACGACCTCATCCCTGTAATTTCCAGTTCTTTGACATCACAAATATTGCTGCTATAAATATTTTAGAACATACATGTTCTTTTCCTTTTCCCTAATCATCTTTGGAAATACAACAAGTAATGGTATTGCTGGATCAAAGGGTATGGGTAGTTTAATAACTCTTTGGGCATAATTCCAGATTGCTCTCCAAAATGGTTGGATCATTTTACATTTCCAACAACAATGAATTAGTATCCCAATTTTTCCACATCCTCTTCAATATTTGTCACTTTCCCCTTCTATCATTTTAGCCAATCTTAATTAATTAATTTCTTTTTAGTTTTCAACATTCATTTCCACATGATTTTGAGTTCCAAATTTTCTCCCCATCTTGTCCCTCCTCCCACCCCAAGATGGCATGCATTCTGAATACCCCATCCCCTAATCTGCCTTTCCTTCTATCACCCCCCCCCTTCTCTTATCCCCTTCCCCTTCTATTTGCCTGTAGGACAGGATAGATTTTTATACCCCATTGCCTATATATCTTATTTCCCAGTTGCATGTAAAAATAGTATTTTAACATTTGTTTTTAAAGCTTTGGGTTCCAAATTCTCTCCCTTCCTCCCTCCCCACCCAGCCTCATTGAGAAGGCAAGCAACTCAATGCAGGTTATACATGTGTAGTCATGCAAAACAATTCCATAGTAGTCATGTTGTGAAAAACTAACTATATTTCCCTTCATCCTATCCCACACCACATTTACTCTATTCCTTCTTTTGACCCTGTCCCTCCTCAGAAGTGTTTGCTTCTAAATTAAAGCCATCTGTAGTCATATGAAAAAATGCTCTAAATCACTATTGATTAGAGAAATGCAAATCAAAATAACTCTGAGATACTACATCACAACTATCATATTGCCAACATGACAAAACAGGAAAATGATAAATGTTGAAGAAGATGTGGGAAAATTGGAACATTAATGCATTGTTGGTGGAGTTGTGAAATGATCCAACCATTTTGGAGAGCAATTTGTAACTATACCCAAAAGGCTATAAAAATGTGCATACCCTTTTACCCAGCAATAGCACTTCTAGGGCTATATCTCAAAGAGATCATACAAATGGGAAAAGGACCCACATGTACAAAAATATTCATAGCAGCTCTTTTTCTGGTGGCAAAGAATTTGAAATTGAGAGGATGTCCATCAATTGGGGAATGGCTGAGCAAGTTGTGGTATACGAATGTAATGGAATACTATTGTGCTATAAGAAATGATGAACAGGTTGACTTCAGAAAAACCTGGCAAAACTTGTATGGTCTGATGCTGAGTGAAGTGAGCAGAACCAAGAGAACGATATACACAATAACAGCCATGTTGTGCGATGACTAATATTGACAAACTTAACCCTTCCCAGCAATACAAGGATCTAAAACATCTTCAAAGGCCTCATGATGGAAAGTGCTATCCACATCCAAGGAAAGAGCTATGGAAGTTGAATTGCTATTTTTTTTCTCTTCTGTTGAGTTTTGTTTCCTCTTTCTGGTGGTTCCTCCCATTGGTTCTAATTTTTACTTACAACATCGCTAATGTGAAAATATGTTTAATTGGAATGTATATGTGTAGCCTATATCAGACTGTGCACTGTCTTGGGGAGGGTGGTCGGGCGGAAGGGGGAGAAAAATTTTAAACTCAAAAGCATATGGAAGTGATTGTTGGTAAATCAAAATAAATTAATAAAAATTTTAAAAAAATAAGTGTGTGCTTCTGATTACCCCTCTACCAATCTGCCCTCCTTTTTATCATCTCCCCCTCTTATTCCCTTCCCCCTACTTTCCTATAGAGAAGATAGATTTCCATATCCAATTGACTGTGTATGTTATTCCTTCCTTAAATGAAATCCAATGAGAATAAGCTTCACTCACTCCTTCTCACTTTCCCCCACTTCCCCTCCTCGGCAAAAGTTTTACTGTTTTATGTGAGATAATTTACTCCATTCTACCTCTCCTTTTCCCAGTATAATCCTTTCTAACCCCTTAATTTCATTTTTAGATATCACCCCTTCATCTGCAACTCACCCTGTACCCTCTAACTATCTATCTATCTATCTATCTATCTATCTATCTATCTATCTATCTATCTAT
>NW_020954603.1:12334058-12427087 GCF_900497805.2 Vombatus ursinus | reverse complement strand
TATCTATCTATCTATCTATCTATCTATCTATCTATCTATCTATCTATAAAACATATACATACACATATATTTTTCCCTCCAACTACCCTGATACTGACAAAGGTCCCATGAGTTACAAATATCGTCTTTCCATGTAGGAATGTAAACAACTTTAATAAGTCCCTTAAGATTTCTCTTTCCTGTTTACCTTTTCATGCTTCTCTTGAGTCTTGTATTTGAAAGTCAAATTTTCTATTCAGCTCTGGTCTTTTTATGAAGAAAGCTTGAAAGTTTTCTATTTCACGGAATGTCCATTTCTTTCCCTGAAGGATTATATTCAGTTTTGCTGGGTAGGTGATTCTTGGTTATAATCCTATCTCCTTTGGCCTCCAGAATATCATATGCCAAGCCCTGTGGTCCCTTAATGTAGAAGCTGCTAAATCTTGTGTTATCCTGATTCTGTTTCCACAATACTTGAATTGTTTTTTTCTGGCTGCTTGCAACATTTTTTCCTTGACCTGAGAACTCTGGAATTTGGTTACAGTGTTTCTAGGAGTTTCCTTTAGGGATCTCTTTCAGGAGGTGATTGGTGGATTCTTTCCATTTCTATTTTACCCTGTGGTTCTAGAATATCAGGACAGTTTTCCTGGATAATTTCTTGAAATATGATGTCTAGGTTCTTTTTTTGATCATGGCTTTCAGATAGTTCAATAATTTTTAAATTCTCTCTCCTGGATCTATTTCCCAGATCAATTGTTTTTCCAATGAGATATTTCACATTGTCTTCTATTTTTTCATTCTTTTTGTTTTCTTTTACAGTTTCTTGATTTCTCATAAAGTCATTAGCTTCCATTTGCTCCATTCTAATTTTTAAGAAAGTATTTTCTTCAGTGAGCTTTTGGACTTCCTTTTCCATTTGACTAGTTCTGCTTTTTAAGGCATTCTTTTCCTCATTGACTTTTTGAACCTCTTTTGCCATTTGGGTTAGTCTATTTTTTAAGGTGTTATTTTCTTTAGTATTTTTTGGGTCTCCTTTAGCAAGCTGTTGATTTGTTTTTCATGATTTTCTTGCATCACTCTCATTTCTCTTCCCAGTTTTTCCTCTACTTCTCTTACTTGCTTCTTCCATGGCCTGGGACTGATTCCTATTTTTCTTGGAAGCTTTGGATGTAGGAGCTTTGACTTTGTTGTCTTCTTCTGGTTGTATGTTTTGATCTTCTTTGTCACCAAAGTAAGATTCTATGGTCTGACTTTTTTTTGCACTGTTTGCTCATGATCCCAGCCAATTACTTGAGTTATAAAATCTTTGTTATGGTAGGGGTCTGCTTCCAGTGTGGAGAATGTACTGTCCCAAGATTCAGGGGTTTCGTGCTGCTGTTTTCAGAGATACTTCTAGCGACCTATAAATTTTCAGTTCTTCCAAGGTAGTATGTTTAAAGGTGAGGTGTTTACTCCTTTCCCTGGTCTATGAGTGACCACAAGCACTCTTTTCCATGTTGGAACTGTGAGGAGGATTCCTTCTCTACTACCACTAGAAGCTCTACCACGCCAGTGCTCCTCCTCACCCCAGGACTGCCACCCCCAAGCATGGGCAAAGCAAGAGAATCCTGCCTCAGCACCAGCAAAGAGATCCCTACAATCACCTTCTGATTAGCCACTCAATTGGCCCCTCCATCTGTGGGCTAAGAGCTCTGGAAGCAGCCATTGCCCCAGGGCAGCACCAAGATTGGGGCCAGACCAAGCTCTTCTCTCCACCATGTTCCAACAGACCTTTCCTACTGACCTTCTAAGTTGTCTTTGGTGTTTGTGGGTTGAGAAGTCTTGAAACTGCCACAGCTGCCTGTGACTCAGTCCCCTGAAGCCTGCTCCAGGTTCTCTGAGGCCTGGTCTTTGCCTGCAGGGGCCATGCTGAACTGTGCTCTTCCCCCAGCCTGGTGCAATAGACCTTTCCAATCAACCATCCAGGTTGTCTTGGGCTGGAAATTTGTTTCACTCTGTCTTTTTGTGGGTTCTGCTGCTCTAGAATTTGTTTAGAGCCATTTTTATGGTATTTGGAGGGGTTTGGGGGAGAGCTCAAGCAAGTCACTGCTTTTACTGTGCCATCTTGGCTTCACCCTCTCATTTTAGCCAATCTTATAGGTGTAAAATAGTATCTCAATGGTAAGTCAATTGTTTTAACCTGCATTTCTCTAATCAATAATGATTTAGAGCATTTTTTCATATGACTATAAATTATTTTGATTTCTTCATTAGAAAACTGCTGGTTCATATCCTTTGACCATTCATCAATTGGGAATGATTCATATTCTTATAGATTTGACAAAGTTCTTCATGTATTTTAAATATGAGACCTTTATCTGATAAACTGTCTACAAAATTTTTCCCCAGTTTTCTTTCCTTCCAATCTTGGCTATATTTATTTGTACAAAACCTTTTTAATTTAATATAATAAAAATTATTAATTTTACACCTAATTTTGATCTCTATCTCTTCTTGTTTCATAAATTGTCCACCTATCCATAAGTTTAATAAGTAATATGTCCTTCTATGTTCTATGTCCATGTTCTTCTAATTTTCTTGTAAAAGCTCTCTGCATATCTAGGCCATGTATCCATTTTGACTTTATCTTGGTAAATGGTGTAAGTATTGTTCCATGCCCAGTTTCTGCCATACTGCTTTCTGGTTTCCCCCAACAATTTTTACCAAATTATGAGTTCTTATCCCAAAATCTTAAGTCTTTACACTTGTCAAATACAAGGTTATTATGTTTATTTGCTGCTGTGAATTGCATGCCTATTCTATTCCATTGATCTACCTTTCTATTTCTTAGACAGTACTAGATAGCTTTGATAATTATTGCCTTATAATACATTTTAAGATCTGGTACTGCTAATCCTCCTTCTTTTACACTTATTTTTTCATTATTTCCTTTAATATTCTTGACTTTTTGCTTTTCCAAGTGAATTTTGTTATTATTTTTTCCAATTCAGTAAAATAATTTTTGGTAATTTATTTAGGATGGTACTAAATATATAAATTAGTTTGGGTAAAATTTTCATTTTTATTATATTGGCCCTGCCTACCCATGAACAATTATTATCTATCCAATTATTTAAATCTGATTTAATTTGTATTAAAAATTTTTTATAATTTTGTTTATATTGTTCTGGGTTTGTTTTGGGAGGTATACCTCTAGCTATTTCATACTGTCTAGAGTTATTTTAAATGGGATTTTTTTTACTATCTCTTCTTGAAGAGTTTTGTTTGTGATATATAGGAATATTGATGATTTATTTTGATTCACTTTATATCTTGCTCCTTTGCTAAAATTATCAATTGTTTCAACTAACTTTTTTGTTGAGTCCTTGGGATTTTCCAAGAATAATCATTATATCATCTGCAGAAAGAGGTAGTTTTGTCACCTCATTCCCTATTCTGATTCCTTCATTTTCTTTTTCTTCTCTTTGCTTTTGCTAGGATTTCTAATACAAACTTCCCTTCATTTTAGACTTCTGCTTGGGTTCCTTCTGATACTGTTTCCTCTCTAGCACTGGTTATACCTTTTATTTTTCTTTATTTTTTTCTTTATTTATTTTTTAGTAAGGCAATTGGGGTTAAGTGACTTGCCCGGAGTCACACAGCTAGTGAGTGTTATGTGTCTGAGGCCGAATTTGAACTCAGGTACTCCTGACTTCAGGGCTGGTGCTCTATCCACTGCACCACCTACCTGTCCCTGGTTATACCTTTTCTCAAGCTTCTGCATCACACTAGAGAAGGAAGTCAGAATACTCCCTGTTCTCTATGTCCAATTTCATTTTCTCTTTTTTTCCTTCCCAGTTAATAATCTTTCCTTTAAATGTAATGTTATGTGTATCACATTATTTAGATGATGATGGCTTTTTCCCAGCAACTCCCAGCTCATTCTCACTTCTTTCTCAATGGTTCACTCACTCTCTTCCTTTTATCCCTAACTGCTGCTCTTATAATTGGGAAGCTCCCATATATGTTGATGTTTCCTCAGACATCCTAATCTACCAATTCCTATTCATTCTTCCCCTATATTTTACCCTTCTTAAATCTTTTTCATTCTTACCAAGAACTCGAGTGCTTCCAACCCTTAGCTTTTTCTCAGGGCAACATTCCTGCTCTGACTAAACTTTCCTCCTTTCCCAATTCTGATACTTTAGTTAACCACTGCAACTCTATGATATTCTCAAATTCCTCAAATCTCTTGTTTTCTTGTCCTATTGATACTCATGATTCGCCAAAACCTAGCCATGGATATCTCTCACCCTTAACTCCTCCATGACCACCCATGAACTGGAAAATGGAATTTGAGGAAATTATGCAACTGAGCTAACTGGATACACTACAAATTTGTGTTATTTAACCTCGATGGAGCTCTCACTGCAGTGAGGCAATCCTTTCACTCCTCCTTAATGGGTTAGCTACCCTACTTTCCACAGATGTCATTCTAAACTTTTTGTTCTGAAACAAATCCCACTTCCCCCATCAGCATCATTTTTCCAGACTATATCTTGACTTTGAACTTTGTTAAGGTTGGGCAGACCCCCCACCAGGGTTGGAAAGGGACTATCCCCAGCTTCAGTCTTTTTCATGCTGCTGTTTTCAGAGCTAATTTTGGAGATCTGAAAGTTTTAGATGCATCCAAAGTAGTGTGATCCAGGTAGCGGTGTGGTCAATGCTCTCTTGATCTGCACTACAATCTTTACCCAGGAAGATCTTCTGCTCTCCTGCAGCCACAAGTGCTTGTGCTCCTTGAAACTGAGACCAGGGCCCTTGCTCCATTATGACCAACCAGAAATGATCCTCTCTGCTCTGGAACTGTGACACAGAATTGCATACGGATAATAGAGTTGTCAATCAGTGCCAGCTATACCCAGTGCCAGCAAAAGGTCCCCTGTAATCTTTTTCACCAGTTGTGACTTTTTTTTTTTTACCATCTCTGAGGTGAGAGGTAGAGAAGCTACTGCTGCTGCTGTAGCTGCCTCCAAAGCCCACCACAAAGTGAGGTGTGCTCTGTACTGGCTCCCACTTCTGGTGTCACAGACCTTTCTTGTCACCCTCCTAAGTTATCTTAGTCTGAAAAAACACTGTCTTTCTGTTGGCTCTGTTGCTCCAAAATTTTATTTGAGGCATTATTTTAAAGTTTTTTTGAGAGGAATGTTGAGAAAGTTAAGCTGGATTGTTGCCTGTACTCCACTGTCTTGGTTTCTTAAATTGCTTTTTGAAGACATACCTACAATCTCTTGATTGTCAAATATAATAGCCTTTTCTCTATCTGTATTCTTCTTGACCTTGTTACTGTAGCCCTTGACACTGTCATTCCCCTATGTTTCCTTATTAACTCATAGGTTTTTGTGACAATACTGACTCTCTTCCTTCTCAGTCACCTTTAATGGATCTTTATCCAGCTCATACCCACTAAGCCACTAATAGGTATTACATAAGTCTTTGTCATAAGTTCTCTTCTCCCTGTATACTATTTAAGTTTGTGATCTTGTCAGCACTCATAAATTCAATTATTATCTCTATGCTAATGAGTCTCAAATCTAATTATCCTGCTCTAACTTCCAGACGTACATCTTAAATTGCACATTGGATGTCTTGAACTAGATGTCCACTAGAAATCTCAAAGTCAACATGTTCAAAATTTGTCATTAGCTTTTCTTCCAAACCTTGCCCACTTTTTAACTACTGTGTTACTGAGGAGGGTACCATCATTGTCCCAGTCACTAAGGCTCACAACTTAAGGGTCTTCTTGCACTCCCCACTCTTTCTAAATCCCTATATCCAATCTGTTGTCAAGGTCTGCTGATCTTTCCTTTGTAACATCTTTCATATATGCCCTATTCTGTCCTCTGGCACTACCATGATGCCATGATGATGGTATAGGCCATCTATGGTGTAAGCTTGGACTATGGCAATAGCCAGCTGGTTGGTATGCTTGCTTCAACATTCTCCCCACTCCAGTTTATCTTTCTTTGATGACACTATCAAAATAATCTTCTGAAAGTATAGGTCTGACCATATCATTCCTGCCCCTAGCCCAAACTCAGTAAATTACAGTGGCATTAGATAGAAAATGTTCTTTTTGACATTCAGGGCCCTCCATAACTTGGATACTCCTATCTTTTCTTACATTTTATATCTTCCCATGTTCCCTGTAATCCAGTGACAAATGTCCTTATGGTTTCTAAAACACAATACTCCATTTCCTAACTCTAAGCATTTTCCCTCACTGTCCCCACTTCCTGTAATTTTCTTCCTTACCTCTGCCTCTTACCTTCTCTGGCTTTCTTCAAATCCCAGCTAAAATTTCACCTTTTACAAGAAACCTTTTCCAATTACCCTTAAATCTAGAGCCTTCCCTCTGTTGATTCTTTCTAATTTGTCCTGTATATAGCTTGTTTGTACATAGTTATTAGGATATTGTCTCCCTTATTAGACTGTGAGTGCCTTGAAGGCAGAGACTATAATTTAATTTATTTATCCCTAGCACTTAGCACAGTGCCTGGCAAAGAGTAGGTGCTTACTAAATGTTTATTAACTAATTGACTCTCCTCAGTTAGGCCAGCCCTCCTCCATGTTCCCTCGATCCTGTCCCCTCCTATCATCTCTCTAGAAAAGTGTCTGTTTCCAAAGTTAGTGATTGCCAAATTAATTAAGGTAGAAGGTAGAGTCACATTGCTTATTGGACATTTTACATTGGAGGTTACCTAGATATCTCCAAATTAAGATATCTTCCAAAAATAACTCATTATCATTCCTTCTAAGCCTACTTCTCTTAGGAATGTCTACATAGACAGGGGTGTGGAAGTGAGTAGATTATGTTGGGATGATGTGAAAAAAAATGGACAGGTGAGAAAGGAGGATGCCCTGGGAGAAGGGGGAAGGGAGAGCAAGAATGAGGGAAATTATCTTATATAAAAGAGACCTTCAAGGAAGAGCTTTTACAGTGGAGGGGGAAATGGTGGCAGTTGGGGATGGGCAATGCTTGAACCTCATATCCAAATTGGTTCAAATTAGAAACACACACACACACACACACACACATTCGTTTGGTAATAGAAATCTATCTTACCCAATAGGGAAGTAGGAGGGGAAGGTGATAAGAGAAGGGGGGGGGGGCTGACAAAAAGGAAGGCAAATAAAAGAAAGCAAAGCAAAACAGACTTTAGAAGAGAGACAGAATAAAAATAAAGTGAAGTATAAACAAAAGAAAATAAGACAGAGGAAAATGCAGTTAGTAATTATTATTGTGAATGTTAATAGGATGAACTCACCCATAAAGTGGAAACAGATACCAGAATGGATTAAAGACCAGTATCAAATAATATGATATTTATAAGAAATATACTTGAAATAGAGAAATACAAACAGAGTTAAAATAAGGGAAGTTGACATAAAAAAGGTAAGGGTAGCAATCATGATCTCAGACAAAGCAAAGGAAAAAAATAGAACTAATTAAAAGGGATAAACAAGGAAACTACATCTTGCTAAAAGGCACCACAGAAAATTAAGTAATATCAGTACTAGACATATATGCAGCAAATAGCACAGCATCCAAATAAAGGAAAAGTTAAATGAATTACAGGAGAAAATAGTAAAACTATACAAGTGGGAGACCTCAACTTTTCCCACTCTGAGCTAGATAAATCTAACCATAAAATAAATAAGAAAGAAGTTAAGGAGATGAATAGAATCTTAGGAAAGTTAGATGTGACAGAACTCAGTATAAAACTGAATGGGAATAGAAAGGAATTTCCTTTTTCTCAGCTGGACATGGCACCTTCACAAAAATGCACCATGTATTAGGGCATAAAAACTTCACAATCAAATGCAGAAAAGAATAAATATCAAATGCGTCTTTTTTTGAGGAAAATAATTTGGAACTCAAGTAAAACTAATTCCATATTGTCAATGTCTAGATAGATAGATAGATAACTGATAGAGATTGATGAGAGATAGATGATAGGAATGTTAGATAGATAGATAGATGATTGTTAGAGATAATAGATGGATAGTGTCTCAGTCTATCAATTTTTTGAAACTTATTTGTCTTTATAATATTGTTGTTATTATATAAATCATTCTTCTGGTTCTTTTAATTTTTTCCACATTAGTCCATATAAGTCTTTTTAGGTTTCTCTGAATTCATCTTCATAATTTTTTGGTAAGTTTTAAAATTTATTTTAAACTTAAATACAAAATAAGAAAAGGAAAAAAAAAGCATTGCCATGTAATAAGAGAGGATTCAGTATAAAACAATAAATTTTCATTTCAAGAAAACCTATGTAACAAATACTCCATATTGCTTTCGAAGCTGTCTAGCTTTTCTTTGCTTCCTTGTAGGTTTTCTTTTGTTCTCTGCTGTGCCTTTTTTTTTTTTTTTTTGCTTTTGGGTGAGGCAATCAGGGTTAAGTGACTTGCCCAGGGTCACATAGCTAGTAAGTGTCAAGTGTCTGAGGCCAGATTTGAACTCAGGTCCTCCTGACTCCAAGGCTGGAGCTCTATCCACTGTGCCACCTAGCTGCCCCTTGCTGTGTGCTTTTTACTTATTTTTCCCCTTCCCCCCAAAGAAGGCCATAATTACATGCAGATATTATATACACACATATGAATATACATAGATATCAATAAACAAACATATGTACACATATATGTAAGACTGTACTATGCTTACTTCCGGTTGTCATCTTCTTTCTCTGAAGGTGGATAGCATCTTCCTTCATAAGTCCAAGTCTTTCCATGTTTTTCTAAATCAACCAGCTGCTTGTCATTTCCTACACCACAGCAATATTCCAACCCAATCGACAATACTCTCACCTTATAATATAGTTTAAGGTCTATTAATACTGAATCTGCTTCTTTTACATCTTCTTTCCTCTGGTTTCTTTGAAGTTTCTGACTTTTTGTTCTTTCTAGTGAACTTTGTCATTAATTTTTCTAATTCAGTAAGATAACTTTTTTAGTAATTTAATTGGGATGACATTACATAAGTAGATTAGTTAGGTAAAATTGTCATTTTAAAAAGTATATTGGCTTTACTTACCCATGAACAATAAATATTACTTAATTTATTTAGATCTGACTTTATTTGCATAAAAAGTGTTTCATGTTTATATTCATATAGTTCCTGTGTCTGTTTTGACAGGTATACTCTCAGGTATTTTATATTCTCTAGTTATTTTAAATGGTCTAAAACAATATTGAATAATATGGCTGACATATAGTGTAGTTTCCCTATTTTTCTCTTTTGATTAAGTCTATTTTAGCTTTAACTTTGTCTGAAATCAAGATTACTAGCCCTGCTTTTTTTTTACAGAATAAATTCTACTCTTGAGCTTTATTTTATGTTTGTGTATTTCTCTAATTTTGTAACATTTCCTGAAAGCAACATATTGTTGAATTCAAATATTTAATCTGCTACCAGTTTCCATTTTATGGGTAATTTCATCCCATTCACATTTTAAGCTATAACTATTCATTGCATATATTCCTCCTTCCTGTTTTTCTTCACTATTTTTCTCACCTTATTTCTATCCCTCCTCACTCTTCTGCTTTCCTTCCACCTGCTGCCTTGCCCTCTTATTCCTTAACCTATCCACCCCTCCAAGAGTCCCTCCTTTATTTTCATCCCCCAACCTATCCCCTTGCCCTCTTATTTCCTTCTCAATTTTATACCTTTCTAGATGGATATGTTGTTCTCTCCTTAACCCATTCCTGATGAGAGTAAGTTTTCAGCACTCCTTACCTCCTCCCTAGTTTCTTCTGTATCAATTCTTCTACTAGCTCCTTCTGTATCAATTTTTCCTTTATGCCTCATTTATATGAGTTAATTATTCCTTTTTCTCTCTCCCTACACAGTTTTATGTTTTTTAGAATCACCCCATTATACTCAGATCAGCCCAAATCTTTCTTTCAAACTACCCAAATAAAAATTACATTCATGAAAGAACTCATAATATTTTCATAAATAAGAAATAAACAATTTGACCTTATAGGGTACCTTATAATCAATGTTTACCTTATATTTCTCCTGGGTATTATATGTCTAATTTTCCCTTAAGTTCTGCTGTTTTTGTCACAAATACCTGAAAGTCTTTCAGTTTGTTAAATGTTTTTTTCATTCAGAATTATACTTAACTTTGCTGGGTAAGTTACCCTTGGTTGTAACCCCAGCTCTTTTGCTGTATGAAATACAGTATTTCAAGACCTACAGTCCTAACTTAGCAGTACCTGCTAAGTCTTGTGCAATCCTTATTGTAGTTCCATGATACTTAAATTTTTTTTTTTTTTAATTATTGCTTCCACTATTTTCTGCTTAACCTGGGAGCTTTGAAACTTGTCTATGATATTCCTGAAAGTTTTCCTCCTGGGATCTCTTTCAGGTCATGATTGGTGGATTGTTTCTATTTCTGCTTTGCCTTCTTGTTCTAGAATTTCAGGGCAATGTTCCTTGATAATTTCTTGTAATATTGTATCAAGATTCTTTATTAAAATTTTCAGGTAGTCTAACAATACTTATGTTATTTCTCCTTGATCTGTTCTCCAGATCAGTTTTTTTTTTCTGATGAGATGTTTCACATTCTCTTCTATTTTTTCATTCTTTTGATTTTGTTTTATTGTTTCTTGGTTTCTTAGAATGTCATTAGCTTCCCTTTGCCCAATTCTAGTTTTCAAGGAGCTATTCTCTTCCTTAAGTTTTTGATGGTCTATTTCAAGTTGGTTGACTTTATTTTTATAATTTTCTTGAATTTCTTGGATTGCTCTTATTTTTTTTCTAACTTTTCCTTGATCTCTCTTACTTGATTTTTAAAGTCCTTTTAAAGTTCTTCCAAGAACTCTTTTTGTGCTTAGGGCCATTTGACATTTCTCATTGAGAAAGGGGTGGCTTTTTTTTTTTTAGCTCTATTACCTACCTCTGAATATGAACCCAAATCTTCTCTATCCCCATAGTAACTATCTGTGGTTGGGTTCTTTCTCCTTTGCTTAATAATTTTTTTAACTTTTTATTTTTAGCAAGTATTAGTGTAATCAAGTTGTAGTCTGGAGGTCTGGGGGATGATGCCCCTGCCTCAGGTCCTTCTTACTGTTATTTTCTGAGGTTCTCTACTCCTAAGCCACAGCTACAGTCCCTGGTCGTGCTGTCGCACAAATGATCTTGCTCCCTGCGGTTCCTCTGGTGGCTGAAAACTACAGCTGTCCTGTTTACCCTGGAACTGAAACTAGAGACTCTACTCTCCTGGCCGCGCCCACGGCCAGCAGGGTGCCCGCCCCTCTGCTCCTGCCCTCACCAGGCTCCTTTTCTCCCACAGCAGCCTCCCAGCCCACGACACGTCTGGTCAGCACCTGTGTTTGGCATCCCTCAACAGTGGAAGGCCCTTCAGTCTTCTCCTACTCAGCCATCAGACCCTGACACTGTCCAAGATGTGAAAATTTCTAAGGCGGAGGCTGCCTCCCAGCCCCAGATGCCCCCAGGGCTTATCTGTTGATTCTGCAGAGTTGGCCTGGAAGCCTTAGCACTTCACCCGGGCCAATCTCTGCACCTGCAGGGAAGATCTTTCCTGCAGTCTTCTTAACTTGTCTTAGGAGAACAACTGCTTTACCCTAATTTTTGTTTATTTCTGCCACTCTATATTCTCTCTGAGGAAATGTTCTGTCTTTTTTGTGGAGGAAATCTGGAGAGCTAACAGTTTTCTGACCTACTCCACCATCTTCCCAGAAACCTTTCCACCCTTCATCATTTCTTAAAGCATAATATTTCATCACGTTCATATACCATAATTTTTGTTCAGCCATTCCCCAATTGATAATGTGAGGAATGCTAACAGTTTGGTTCCCACAGAATTGATCAGAAAACAGGACAGAAAACAGGAGATTAGGTTATCGATTACACAAACATGTAAACAAGATAAGGGAGTACTTCAGGCAATGTCCCTGAAAGTATCTTGTTTGTCCAGGCTTTCCGGCTCTCCCCTCCTTTTATCTTACTTTCCTGCTGAACCAACAATTCTTTGTTTCGGGCCTTTTTGCAGCCTTGTTGCTGGGGGAAAGTTTCCTCACTTAGACTGTGAGCTCTGAAGCCCAGCCAATGGAAAGAGGAGCTAGTGGGTGGATGGGGGTTCTGTGTTAGGGTCTGTATAACCTGGCTTTGAGCTGCACTCCCTCACACACCCTGACTGGAGCCATCTTAAGTGATGCTGGGTGTGTCCTTTCTCATGAGAAAGCAATAAAACTCCTTTTTGCCTTTCTTAAGAAAAAATCTCTGATTTGATTATTTTGGGGGTCACAAACACCCCACACAATAAGCATCCTCTCAGTTTCCAATTCTTTGCCATCACAAAAAGAGCTGCTATAAATATTTTTGTACATATGGGTTCTCAGAATCCTTTTGTGTGGGACAGCGGCTCTAACACAATTAAACTTAGAGACTTCTCAAGCAAGCAAAAAAAAGTTACTTTTATTACAATCTCGCGAGAAGGGGCGGCTGCTCCCCCAGTTCACTACCAGCGGGAGAGAGGCGAGGCACAAAGGACAAGGAGAAATTATATACCATATCCGAAGGAGCCTCCCACCCACCACTGTCCCTTAATTCCCATTGTTTGGGAGGCGGGGCTCACATTCTAAGCACGAAAATCTTCCCTGGAGACAAAGAACAAGGAAACAGGGCATAACCAGTCAAAATGTATATGTCCTTCTTTCGCAAACTTAATACTGATATGGCAGTAAAGGGGGGCCGGATTCCATAGGATGAGTAATTTTCAGGAAAACGAAACTTAGGCCTGTTGGTTTTTTTCTTTATTCTCTGGAGCCTGCCTCCAGTTTCGAGACAGTCTCTCCCTTACCACCCTGAGAAGTCTTCACAAAGTCTATACCCCACTCTCTTTCAAGACTCAACTTCATTGCCATATCCCGTATGAAGACTTTCTTGCCCCCGAACTCAGTTTTTAACTCCTTGACATCAGTACTTTGTGTTTATTTTGTTTATATTTTTATCTGTTTGCGTATTATCCTGCCCCAACCACAATAGAATCCAATACCCTTGAGGCTGTTTTTATTTTGTATTTGTATCCCTAGCACCTAGTACAGTGTCCAACACCTAATGCACCATAATAATAAATAATGTTAATAAATGTTTTGAATTGAATTGAAAGGTTAAAGAATGGCAGGGCCAGTGAGTCAAGGAGCTCGAACAACAAAGAGTCCAATTTTGTTTCTGGTTTCTCTAAATCTAGAACCAGTCACTGTACATTGTTTTGGACCTATTGACCAAGAGTATCCTACAAAAGGGTACAAAGAGAACAGGTAGTGGAACGGGGTATCTTCTACTTAGATGCAATTAGTAATTTGGGGTAATATCACCAAGTTTCAATTATTTAATGAAGACAGATTCTTCCTCTGCCCAAGGACAGTGTTCAGCATATATAGAAACCACTTAGTAGATGCTTTTCATTAGTTCATTCAAGCAATCTTACAAAAATTCATTCCTCTGACACCTGCCCTGAGGCTAGACAGATGAGAGGAGGCACTACTTAGTAATTTAGAGGTGGGGGGGGATGCCTACAGGGAGTGACAGGAAACCAGATGGAGAGAATCCAGGGAACTCAAGAAGCTGCCAGATGCCAACTGCCTGATGCGAACTGCAGGCCAGCGTCTGGTATGGCAGGCAGAGAAAGAGACAGTCTACCTGGAGACTCAAAGAGAGAGGCAAGTGAGAATTATTGACCCTAGAGAATGATCCTCTACCAATTAAGTTTTTGGCTGAATCAGCCAAAAAAAATTTTTTTAAGCAACTGGAAAGGTATGTCTTTTTCTCAAAGCAAAGAGTTCATTACGCTTTCAGGCAGGACTGCCAGCTGTCCACTAGAGGGAGGCTGCTTGTTTTTGAAAGGAAAAAAAAGCTCTTTTCAGTCACATTCATAGAGTAGGCGACAAAAGATTTTTTTTTTCTCAATACTGCTTTCGGGGCGGGGGGGGGGGGGGGGGGGGGGGGAGAGATGCTGCCAAGAAGCACAAAAGACTTTTTTTTTTCTTCAGGCAGTGGTGGGAGATGTTAGTGTGAAGAACAGAAAAAATAAATACATAAAGATGCAGGGCTTCAGGAGGGATGAGGCAAAGACCATTGGAAATGACATGAATAACTCCAGTGACCGTTAGGATGGAATGTAAGAGTAGGAAAGCCTGAGAGGAGATAAAACTATGGAACTGGAAGTAATGATAAACTCAACTCTACCCCCACCAACCCCCCCTCCAAATTAAAACAATATGTTTTATTTATGTTATAAGATGTAGCATTCAGAATCAATCAAGGTAGGAAGCTATTATAAACTCAACTCTTCCTCCCCTGCCCCCCAGAAAAAAGCCAATATGGCTAAGACATAGTGGGGCAGCTAGTGGATAGAGTGTCAGGACTGGAGTCAAGAAGACTCATTTTCCTGAGTCCGAATCTGGACTCAAACACTAGCTGTGTAACCCTGAGCAAGTCACTTAACTCTGTTTGCCTTTAGTCTCCTCATCTGTAAAATGGGCTAATGAAGGAAATGGCAAACTACTACGATATCTTTGCCAAGAAAATCCCAAATGGGGTCAAGTAAAGTCGGACACAACTGAAACAACTAAACAACAACAAAGATGTGAGATTAAGCATCAATTGAGGTAGAAAGCTGTCTGTATGGTATGGTTTAAGGGACCCTTTGAGGTCCACATGACACAAAATATCTACTTCAATCTCATAGCCTAAAATTCCTACTGTTCTCGTCACTTTTTCAGGATGAAGATACTGCTGTCTCATGAAGGTTCCTACAAAACAAGATGTCTTTGTTGCCTGGGAAGGAGTAAAAGATTAAACCATTAAAATAGATTAATTTGAGAAGCACCAGGACTGCAACAGAGAGCTAGCCTTGGAGTCAGAAAGGCCTAGGTTCCCATTCTGCCTGATAAATATCCTCTGACTGGGTGACTCAGCAAGTCCCTTAATCTCTCTGCTTATTGCCCCAGGTAACTCCCTAAGGTCATAAATTACTGAGAACTAATGGGAATTCCCTACACAGGTAAAGTCAGGATTTTTTTTTTAAAGGATTAGTTTATGTGATTAGGTAGTCAGTCTTCCAAGAACACCCTAGGATAATGAAACTCAGGAGAGGTAAGTTTGGTGAGATCTAGAGCACAGGGACACAGAACGTGGGTGAAGCATTGAAAGGGAAGGTGAAGGTGGTGAGAGTTCTAAAATAGACTTTATGCTCTTGAAAATTTTGCTTTGATATCTAAGGATATTCTAGGATTTATGGCCCTCCTCCTCTATTTACTTCCTACTCCATTTTCTTCTCCTTATGGACGACTAAATGATGTAGTGGACAGATAGCTAGATCTAGAGTCAGGAAGACCTAAATTCACATCTGACGCTTGATAGCTGTGTGACTCTGGGTAAGTGGCTTAACTCCTGCCTGCCTCAGCTTCCTTATCTGTAAAATGGGAATAATAATAGCAGCTGCCTCTCAGAGTTGTTGTGAGGATACATCTAGATGATATTTGTAAAGGACTTAGTGTAGGCACATATTAGGCACTTAATAGATCCTCATTCCCTTCCTCTTCTTATGAGGAACAAAGGTGACCCTAGTTTCTTAAAGATTATGCCAGTTGAGCATAAATTCTGGCAGATACTACCAACACTTGAAAGGCAAATTTTGCCTTGAGCCAGGTGTGGCAGTAATCATGCTATTGGTGGACAGCCTATGTCTTATGAGATTTTCTCTCTTCCTCTACTGTGGTTCTACTCCAATGGGTCACTATAAATGATGGTGTCCCTGAGTTCCTGAAGGCCATGCCAGTGGAAGAGCCCCTCTGGTAGCTTTAACCAAGCTAGTAAGACTTCAAGCATGGATGACAAATTTTATGCCTATCATCCAAAGACCATGCTAGCTTAGTTTGGAGAAGTTCATTGCCAGCTTGCACAGGGTAAGGAATTTTCCAGCAGAGCAATTCCCACTGACCATTCATCACTTCATAAAGAAGCTTTGATGTATGTTATTGGAGAGAGGACTCATTGCTGAAATGACCAATTCGT
This sequence comes from Vombatus ursinus, assembly GCF_900497805.2. Lineage (NCBI taxonomy): Eukaryota > Metazoa > Chordata > Mammalia > Diprotodontia > Vombatidae > Vombatus > Vombatus ursinus. The sequence goes on along the minus strand of NW_020954603.1, from coordinate 12,411,018 downwards.
GAGGTATTGTAGCACAGAGGGACTCGTAGGGCATGAGAACCCTTCCTTACATTGTGATTGTATATGGCAGTCCGGAGAGAAGGGTGTCAGTAGAGTAAATCGTGTTTTTTATGCAAATATCTACAAATATAACCCTATCTCAGTAGCAGTGGGCAACAGAATTAGCATGAAACACCGAAACTCACTGATAATCCACCAGCTTCGTTTTATGCATTGTATAATCAGCTCAACCTTTTTACCCACTAGATCTACTAATGAGAAGCAAAATTCCATTATTTTGTGCTCTTCTTTCCGCTGCACATTCGTGCTTACCAGAGCTCTACTAAGTACAGAAATGGTACAAATAACAGAAGGAAGAGGGGGAAAAAATAGGAAAACAAAGGTCCTTGATAATCCATAAAATGCAAAACCAGCCCCTGAATAATTTAATGTAGGGTAAAGGAAGATTGGCAGCCTGCTCCCCTTCACTTGCCCATTACAGCTGTAGTCATTGTCCCAGTTCCTAAGCTTTCCCCAACCATTTCCTGGCACCTTCACCATAGACCAATTGTTCTTGAACATTTAAACCACCAGGTGGTGCTACTTACTACTCACTAACCTGTTTTTATTCAACAGGAAGGTTCAGAAGCTGGACAAATCCAAGAATTACCCTGGAAGTTATGAAACTACTTTGCTGAGTGGCAAATCTGGAAAGTGTCAACTTCCCTGTGTTTCTCAGAGAACAGACAATTTCACCATACCGATTCTGCCTCTCTCTCCATGAACATGCAAACTGTCAATCTAGAAATTATAGTTAATAGGTCTTTACTCAGTAAGATCAGCTCTGAGCTTGCGACGTACTTGCATAAGCCTACCCTCTCCCAGATCTTGCAGTATTTCACTCATCCCTACCATATAACTTTAATATAATGGAGTTCCTTCCCCACAAGAATGGACAGAATTTATTTAACCACATAAACTATATTCTTTTTTAATTATTTATTTAAATATTCTTTCCCTTTTAAATTTTAAGTTTCAGATTGTCTCCCTTTCTCCAACCCTTCCCATATCCATTGATAACGCAAACAATATAATATCAATCATACATGTAAAATCATGTGAAACATATTTTCATATTGCAAGAAAAAAGCAAAAAAAATAAAGTGAGAAAATTATATTTCTATCAGCACTCAGATTTCATTAGTTCTCTCTCTGGAGGTAGATAACATTTTTTCATCACGAATCCTTTGGAATTGTCTTGGACAGCAGCCAAGTCTTTCATAGTTGATCATCATTTCAACAATTGCTATTACTGTGCACAATGATCTCCTGATTCTACTCATTTCATTTTACATCAGTTCATATGGGTCTTGCCATGTTTTGTTTTGTTTTTCTCCTGAAGCCACCTTTCATTGCTTCTTATAGCATTATAATGGAGAGCTGCAAAGTGAGGGAAAACTAGGAAAATACTATACACAATGACAAACCATAGCTGAGCATTATGTGATTATACTTACATGAGAGGCAATAAAAAAAAATCATACCTGTCCCCTCCCTTCTTCACAGAGGTGGGGGATGTTGGATAGCATAGATTCCATATACTGTCAGACTCAGCTGATGTGTTGGTTAATTTTGCTGAATTACTTTTTCTTCCTTTCTTAGTCTTGATGACAAGGGTTAGTGCTCTGGGTAGAGGAGGGTAATGTAAAAGCAAAACATGTCAATAATTTTTAATGGGAACATTAAAAAAAAAGACAAGGATAGCTGCCTTTCTCTACATCAGGACTTCCTCATTTGGAGTCTGTAAACTTAAAAAAAAAAAAACTTAACTACTGCATTATAATATGATTAATTCCCTTCATGATTCTCTGTATTTTATTGTATGTATATAAAAACATTCTTCTGAAAAGGGGACCATAGACTTCACCAGGCTACCAAAGGGGTCCAGGATAGAATAAAAGTAAAGAAACTTTGCTCCAAAGGAAGATTTTTTTTTCTATAAGAGGCCCTAATTAGGTAACCAAGACTCAAAACTATGACTTTGACATTGCTGCAACTAAGCATAGGGCAAACAAGGCCTGATTACATAATAAGCAATGATCCTTGCAGAGGCACACAGGCTTTCCTGTGGTGACCTGCTTCATGGATGCTTGCCTTGGTTCACTGGCTATATTTTAACTTTCCGTCAGCATGAAGCCATGAGGATGTCTGGAAGCTCTAGATTACGACTCATTCTCCTCACTAACCAGCGAGGGAGCTTTGCCTGGTTTAGCTCAAGAGTTTGATCGGCACAGTAAACAGTGCAGTGCTGGAAGCAGCGATTAGGTTCATGGGAGCATGGAAGGGACTTTAGAGGTCATCTAGTTCAGTCTCATTTTCTAGATGAGGAAACTGAGGGGAAGTGATTTACCTAAAGTCCCGTATGGAATAAGTAGCAAACAGAAGCTGTCTTCAAAGCCAGGGCCTCTGATTCCAAATCCAACTCTGTGCCTGGACAATGCTCTACTTCCCAGAAAAGAACAAGGAAAACAAAACGAATCTTAGAATGACTAATTTTAGTCTCAAAGATAAATGTAAATCCCCAGAGTCAATTAAAGTTTAAGGAACAAAATATTCTCTGACAGAAGTTCCATTCCATACATCATACCCATTGCTTCTTGACTGTTGCCTGATGCTCAATTTTGGGGAAGATAGTGCTTCTCTCTGTGTTTGTCTCTCTCTCTGTCCTTCTATCTATAGCTATCTCTGTCTCTCTGTTTCTGTCTGGCTGGCTCTCCTCCATCTTTCCCCCACTCTCTTCTTCCCTTTGCCTTTTCCTGATGTTCTTCATGGATTTATAGACCATTCCCCAAGTTTCTCAGGCTGTGCTCAGGCAACTATCTATAAACTTCTCTGATCTTTTGATGCCATCTCTCCAGAATAAGATGAGAGGGAAAACCCCTTCAGAGACTTTCTCTCCCCTCCTGGCTATGCACACTGTCTTTCAATCTCCATATTTATGCCTTTGAAGTAACACACTTTATTTTTCCTAGTTAATAAAAATGGCCAAGAAGGTAAAGTACAAACTCTGAAGAAGAACTAAAAGATGTTTTGAAGGAGTCATTGGTTAAAAAGATGGTCTAATGATAAGGGAAAGGGATGACGAGTGGAGGAGCCTGTGGTATTCTTGAGAAGTCAAGGAAAAGTAAGAAAGGCCTGCAGTTCATTGGGTGAGTAACCAGTGGCAAGCTTAAGGAAGGACATAGACAGAGGTCACACAGAATGGCCAGGCATGAATGAAATGCATGCCACCAGTTTCAATTATCAGTGGGAATTGGAGACAGGGATAATCTATTTTCTCCTCATCCCCACATCTTAGAATCCTATCATGACATGACTCAGACATCACCTCCTACACCAGGCTTTTTCAGACCCCTAGTTATTAGTATTTCTTTATACCTGAAATGATTCGATATATACTTAGCTATGTGCATGATGTACCTGCCCCCTCCCCTTAGTAGAGTGTGGGCTTCTTGAAAGCAGAGGCTTTCATTGTTTTTGTCTTTGTATTCCCAGCACCTGACATAATATCTGGCACATAGTAAGTACTTAGTGAATGATAAAAGTAAATTAAATTGAATTCCAAACAAAGAAAATGGCATAAGTAAAAATGTGGAGGCAGCAGAATGCAAATCTTATTCAAGAGGGGAGGGAGAAAGTAAGTATTTATTAAGGCCTACTATGTGCCAGACACTTTGCTAAGTACTTCATAAATATCTCATTTGATCCTCACAACAACTCTATGAGATAGGTAGCTTTATTATAATAAAAAAAGCTGAGGAAACTGAGACATATAGATGCTAAGTGACCGCCCAGGGTCACACAGCTAGTGTCTGAGGGCAGATTTGAACTTAGATCTTCCTGGAGTCCTTAGACTCCAGGCCCAGCATTCTATCCACTGTCTATCTAGCCAATAAATGGACTGATTCAATCAGAAGATTTCTGTGGTGGAGTAGTAGTAGAAGATGATGGTGGAAAGGAGGGCAGGGGCAAAATTGTAGAGAATCTTAAAATCCAGATTCAGGACTTTGGGCTTTATTCTGTAGACCAGGAAGAACCACTGAAGGTTTTTAGCCAGGCACTAATGTGAAGATGTTGGTAATTCTGAAAAATTAATCTAGTGGCAGTACGCAGAAGAGATGGCAGAGGCAGAGCCTGGATTTAGGGAAACCAGGTAGAAAGCTATTACAAGTCAGTCAAGCAACAAGCATTTGTTTGTTAAGCACCTACTACATGCTAAGCATTGTGTTAAATACTGCGAATACAAAGAAAGATAAAAGACAATCCCTGCTCTCAAGTCCTCTAATGGAGGGGACAACATGCAATCAACTATGTACAAACAAGATAGGTAGAATAAACAGGAGATAATCCATAGAGGAAAGACACTAACAAGTGTGAGGGAATAAGGCCACAGGGATTGGTGAGGAATGGGCAAAGTGTACATCTATGAACCTGTAACAGAGACATATAGAGGTATAGACATAGAGTGGTAATGCCCAATTGTCTTTGTCTTCCCACAGATTCAAATTAGTTTTGTATCAGTAGTGGGGATCAACCTGCAGCTTATACCATCAAAAGGAACGTGGTGGAACTGTACTACCATGTTTTTTATAATGGTACCTGCCCATCTTTTTGTGGTTGAATGTAATAATGGTCAAGCCTTATTTAGCAAAAAGTGGATAAATAAGGAAGTAGATGCCTTGTTTTGTTTTCTATTGTTTTTTTTTTTTTTAAAGCATACTGTGGCTTTGTAGTCACCATCAACTGATAGTAAACAATAATAGTTGCATTGGGAAGCTACTGATGTATTCCAATAGTACTGGGGTAGCTCAAAATGTTTGAGGGATTCCTACCTTGGAGTTACCTTCTGAGCCCATTTACAAGCCACAGAAGAAAAATAGTTTCATTGTGTTAGAATCAACATTTATTATTAACCAAAAACTGTACTAACCAGCTTGATCACTTACCTTTTTCCTCAAGCGTGGCTCTGAATTGCTCTTGGCTGTTTCTGAAAATCAACTTCACCTTCAAAGGACAAATACTTACTGCCTTTGAGAACACTGGCCCAAAAATAATGTGCCATAGACTCTATCAGCAGTTCCAAAAGAGGAACTCCCAAAATATTTTGAACCATGGTAGCATCATTGGAATAAGTGTAATGTTCTCCCAAGAAGTCTATTTTCAAAGAAGCCACACACCTTTAGATACCTGCATTCTGGTATACTTTTTTTTTCCATCTCATCTACAAAAAGTTACACATTTCATAATACTTATCCAGGGCACGATTACAAGTGATTGAGGTTATAGAAGGCTCTGAAAGAAGATTGCTAACAAGTGCTTAGACTTCCCTCCCCCCAAGTTTTATTGTGAGTTGTACTTTTGTTTGCTACCTATAAATAAATCTATTCATTCTTTGAGCTTTGTGACATTAAATTAACTGGTAGAAAAGAGTAAAGTTTCTAGATTGTATAGATAAAAGCAGAAAGCCAGAGAAGTGAGCAGCTCCCCAGCATACCAGAATGCTTTGTGTCACGTGAGAGCCTCTGATCAAAACTTATACATATACCTCACCTATGAGGAAACATGCTATAGTAATAGAAGAGGAATTTTTTTGCTGAATGTGGAAAAAATAATGAGTTATAATTTAACTTTAGTTTATTTTCCTCAAATTCTATCATTTATGTTATTTATGCTTGCATGAAGTTTGAATACAGAATAACATCTCACATGGCTACAAACTTCTATCCAGTGCTTAGCACAGTGCCTGGCACACTATAAACACTTAAATGCTTGTTTATTGACTGAAAGCCTGCCCACCTCCACTTACCGGAGGAGAAAAATGGTACTAGAATAATCTGATTTTTTTCCTTCCTCAATCGAAGCATACCCCTTTCAGTTCCATGTTTAAAGAAAGTACATTGAAACTGAGACTGTGATTATGCTGAAATATACTGAGGCAAGAAACATGGTCTGATTTGTCCTGGGAACTGCGATTACCGATAGCCCACGAACAGGAGCTATTGTATGTGGGGGAAGGAAATATAGAGGATGATGAGGAAGTGGAGAGAAAACTGTGGTAGGGAAGAGATCAATAGACACACACACATTTGTATGTACATACATATTACATGTATATAGCTCCCTTGTATAAACATTATAAATACAAATATACACATATATGTATTTATAAACATTATAAATGCAAATATACACATATATGTATATAGACACACATATGTGTGTATGTGTATGTATTACATGTATATAGCTCCCTTATATAAACAGTATAAATACACATACATATATATGTATGCACATACACACACGTATTTAGATCAGTAATTCAACAAACATTTATTAAATACCTCCCATGTGCCAAGCACTATGCTAAGCACTGGGGATACAAAGATGTGCATATGAAATCTCTCCTGATGAATCAAATAGAATCAAATGAGTTAGCATATGTAAAATGCTTTCTAAACATTTATACTAATATAATATTACAATAGAATTATAATATTAGAATTATAATATCATAATACAATAATAATATAATTAATACTGCATAACCACTAACTATTATTGTTGCTGTTGTTAATATAAATTCCTTAGAGGCAGAGATTATTTTATTTTAGGCAATTACAGTGGGTAGGGCACAGGACTTAGAATCAGGAAGAGCTGAGTTCAAATCATACTTCAAACACATACTAACTGTGTGTTCGTCAACAAGTCACTTAATTCCTCTGTGTCTGTTCCCTCATCTGTAAAATAAGGATTATAATAGCACCTATCTTACAGGGTAGTTTTGAGGATCAAATGAATTAACACATGTAAAGCATACTGTAAACTTCTAAGCATTATATAAATGCTAGTTATTAGTATTGATATCATTAATTGTTCTTTTTTATCTAGCCCTACTACCTAGTTCTGGTACATGATGAAAGTTTGATAAATGTTTGTTGCTTAATTGGATAAAGGGTGGTACCGCCTCTGTACTGCCAAAGGGAGGCAGTAGCCAGAGAGGTGGCTGTATGTTACATCATAAGCAACATGCATTAAGAAATGTGTGTTCATTAGAAAATTAGGAAGTCCTGGACTACATGACATTTCAGGGTTATAAGGACTTGAGGACCCATGATGACAGCAGCAATGGGGCCTGTAGGAATACCCATGAAACCTTCAAGAATCTCGGTTCTCAAAGGGTGTGCCAAGGGCACAAGAGCTCTAAGAGGTCTGACCAAGTTGGAAAGGCTTTGGGACTGGAGGAAAGCCCACAGTTGTCCTTCTGTGGGGAGAAAGAGAGACTTTTAAATCTTGGTTATACTTCATCCCATGGCGTAAGGCCACATTCTCTCTAAGACAACTTTATTGGCTAAGGCTTTACATTGGAAATGATCCCCAGAGCTTGTTTCTTTGAACTCAAAATTCTTCGCATTACTTCACCAGCTCTAGATTATGTAACAAATCCCTTTCTGTTTTACTAACGAAGCTTCTTGCTGTGTGTGTTTTTTTTTTCAAGACAACGTAATCATGAAATGTGATGCTAGCTCTTGTGATGATGCCCATGAAACTATCAGTCTGGAAGCCTGGTAATGCATGAAAAATGCATGTTTATGAGGAAATTTGCTGCTCAAAATTCCTTCTTAGCTAGCAAAAATATCTAGTATTTGCATTCTATTCTCAAAGGAAGAAAGAAATACATAACAATTTTTTTTCAATCTTTCCCTCCACCCCAAAGTAAATGCCATAAGAACTTCAAATTGAGATTTCTTGAGATAGAGGAGGGGCAGGAATTGACATTAATTTCACACAGAATAAACAAAATTTACCCTTCCCTCTTCCTTAATAAAATAACCAAACCTTTATCACAGGAATTGTCTGAACTGCTTCATAGTAGTGGGATGAAGAGATAGCTTGGGATACTATCTAAATATTATTGATATTGATCAGCCAGCCAAATGTCCTCCCAAAAAATGATATTTAATGAATAACATCCACATAGCATGGCCTCCTTTAACAGGTTACTGTGGACAAGAGTTAACAAAATAGCCACCTCAACTTCCAGGGGCAGAGACAAGATGGTGAAGTAGAGGAATCACCGAGCTGAGCTCTCCCAATATTCCCCTTCCAACAACTTTGAAATAATGTCTCAAATTTAATTCTGACAAACGGTCAGGGTGAGACTGTCTTCCAACCCAAGACAGCTTGGGAGGTCAGAAGGAGAGCTCTGTGACACAAGGGTGGAGGCTGGCCTGGAGCCCATGTAGAGGAAACAGGTCTGATAAAACTAAGTAGTGGTGACAGAAGTAGCAGCAACTTTGGGAGCTCTCAAGTGAGAGATGGTAAGGGGACCTGGCAACTGGTCAGAAAGAAAGTACAGGGGATCTCCGTGCCAGGACTGGATGCTGTTTGGTAACTCCACTGCCCGTGTCCTACTTCTGAGTCACAGTTCAAGGGCAGGAAGAAACACTTTCTGTCAAGAGGGAGCAATGTCATTTTGGTCACAAGGGATTAGGGACCTGAGGAACAGTATCATTCCTGGTGTCAAGGGAGCAGGGACCCTCAGGAGCATATTGATTGCAATGCCAAAGGATCAGGCTTCTTCCTGGGTAAGGACCAGAGTGTAGACCAGGAGAGCAGTGACCGCACATCTCCTTAGATTACACCACTTTGTCAGCACTGAAAACTTCCAAACTACCAGAACTAGCTCTGAAAACAGCATCATGAAAAAGCAGTAACCCTCTCTCCCCATGCTGAGAACGAGCCCAACTTTAATATAAGGTTCAAGATCAAGAAATAGGATGAAAAAATGAGCAAACAACAAACAAAAAACCTGATCATAAAGAACTACTATGGTGACAGGAAAGCTCAAGACACAAATTCAGAAGTTAATGAAGTCAAAACAGCTACAAGCAAAACCTCAAAGAAAAAAAATATGTGTGGACACAAATTCAACAAGAATTTCTAAAAGGACTGAACAATGAGTTTCAAAATCAAATGAGAATGATAGAGGAAAAATCAGATAAAGAAATGATAGCAAAGGGGGCAACTAGGTGGCACAGGGGATAGAGCACCAGCCCTGGAGTCAGGAGAACCTGAGTTCAAATCCAGCCTCAGACACATGATACTTACTAGCTGTGTGACCCTAGGCAAGTCACTTAACCCCTGATTGCCTCACAAAAAAAATATAGCAAGGGAAGAAAATTACGAAAGGTAACAGCTTAGTAAAAGAGGTGCAAAAAACACTAAAGAAAATAATAGCTTAAAAAACAGAATTGGCCAAATGGAAAAAGAGGTACAAAAGCTTACTAAAGAAAACCTTCTCTTAAAATTAGAATTGAACAAGTGGAAGCTAATGACTCCATGAGATATCAAGAAAAAATAGTTAAAAGAATGAAAAAATAGAAGAAAATATGAAATATCTCATTGTAAAAACAACTGACCAGGAAAACAGATCAAGGAGAAATAATTTAAGAATTATTGGACTACCTGAAAGCCATGATCAAAGAAAGTGCTTAATCATCGTATTTCAAGAAATTATCAAGGAGACTTGCCCCAATATCTTAGAAGCAGAGGACAAAATAGAAATTGAAAGAATCTACTAATCACCAAATGAAAGAGATCAGAAAATGAAAACTTCCTGGATATTATAGCCAAATTCCAGAGCTCTTATGTCAAAGAGAAAATACTTCAAGCAGCCAGGAAGAAATCATTCAAATATTATGGAGCCACAGTCAGGAACACACAAGATTTATCAACTACCATGTTATAGGAACAAATGGCTTGGAATATATATTCCAGAAAGCAAAAAAGCTGGAATTACACAAAGAATAGCCTTTCCAGCAAAACTGAGTATAATCTTTCAGGGGAAAAAATAGATATTTAATGAAATAGAGACTTCCAAGCATTCCTGATGAAAAGACCAGAGATGAACAGAAAATTTGACATTCAAACACAAGACTCAAGAGAAGCATAAAAGGTAGACATGAAAGAGAAGTAATAAGGGATTCAATAAGGTTAAACTATTTATATTCCTATATGGGAAGGTGATTAATGTAACTTCTAAGAACTTTATCATAATTAGAGCAATTAGAAGATTCTACACAGACAGAGGGCATGGGAATGAATCGATTATGTTGGGGGAATATAAAAAAATGGATGCACAAGAAAGAGCGATACTCTAGGAGAAAGGGGAAGGGAGAGGAAAAATAAGGAAATTATACACACACACACACACACACACACACACACACACACACACACACATTCAATTGGGTATAGAAATCTATCTTACCCAACAGGAAAGTGGGAGGGGAAGGAGATAAGAAAAAAGGGGTGATAAAAGAAAAGGCAGATAAAAGAAGGCAGGGGTCAGAAACAAAACAGATTTTAAAGGAGTGACAGAATAAAAAGAGAAAGATAAATAGAAGAAAATAGGATGGAGCAAATGCATAGTTAGTCATCATAACTGTGAATATGAATGGGATGAACTCACCCATAAAACAGAAAGAGATAGAAGAATGGATTAGAAATTATAATTAATTAATAAGAAAATTAGAATTCAAAAATATGTTGTTTATAAGAAACACACTTGAAACAGAGAAACACATAACAGAGGTAAAATAAGAGACTGGAGCAGCATCTATTATGCTTTAACTGACCTAAAAAAGGTGAGAGTTGCAATCACGATCTCAAAGAAAGCAAAAACAAAAACAAAACCATTTAAAAGAGATAAGCCAGGAAACTACATCTTGCAAAAAGGCACCAAAGTAATATCAATACTAAACATATGAGCACCAAATGGCATAGCATTCAAATTCTTAAAGGAAAAGTTGAATGACTTATGGGAAGAAATGGAGAGTAAAACTATACCAATGGGGACCCTCAACTTTCTCCTTTCAGAGGTAGATATCTAATCATAAAATAAATAAGAATTAATTTAAAGAGAAAAATCTAATCTTAGGAAAGTTAGCTATAATAGACTTCTGGAGAAAACTGAATGGGAATAAAAAGGAATAGACATTTTTTTCAGCTGTATTGGTATCTTCATGTTTTAGGGCATAAAGATCTCTAAACAAATGCAGAAAAGCAGAAATATTAAATTCACTCTTTTCAGACCATAATACAACAAAGGGCCATGGAAGCATAGATTAAAAATTCGTTGGAAACTAAATAATCTATTCCTAAAGAATCAGTGGGTCAAAGAACAAATCATAGAAATAATTGATAATTGCATTAAAGAGAATGAAAACAATGAGCTAATGCACTAAAATGTGTGAGATGCAGTGAAAGTAGTATTTAAGGGAAAATGTATATCTCTAAACACATACATCAATAAAAAGGAGAACTAGCAGATCAATAAATTGAGCATGGGGGCAGCTAGGTGGCATGGTGGATAGAGCACCAGCCCTGGATTCAGGAGGACCTGAATTCAAATCCAGCCTCAGACACTTGATATTTATTAGCTGTGTGACCTTGGGCAAGTCACTTAACCCCATTGCCTAACCAAAAAAACAAATAAATAAAAATAAATTGGGCATGCAACTAAAGACAAAACAAAATTTTAAAAAGGGACAAAATAGTCATTGGTGGAATTTTCATTTGCAAGCTTTGTGCTGGAGGAGTCTGGTTGTTGCTCTTAAGACAGTACTTACACACTTAAGATAGCCCTAGTCTCTTTTGGCTCAGGAGAAGGAATAATCCAGAAGCCAAGAGTAGGCTAAGGGATACAGAAGTATTTGCTCCAGATTGGCAAGAAGTTAGGAAGCTTTGGAGGGTAGAGAATGCTGAGTCTAGAGCCAAATGACAAGGATTTGAAACTTGTCTCTAGAGCTTAATAACTGCATGTACTTGGGCAAGTCACTTAAACTGCCTCAGTTTCTTCCTCCAGAAAATTCGAAGTTTAGAATAGATGACCTTGGAAGTCTCTTACAACTCTATAACTGTTGTCCTATGGCACAGACCAGTGACTTTCCCATGAACTTGCCACTAGTGAAAGGCAAACTAATACTCAAACACAAGCTTCTCTCCTGAAGCAGGCAAGCGTGATAGCATAGCAGAAGGATCACTGGCTCTTCCTATCAGAGGACCTGGGCTCAGATCATGCCTCTGACACTACCTGTGAGACCTTAGGCAAATTATTTAATCCCTGGAACCTCAGTTTCCTCATCTGTATAATGGGGAGTAGATGACCTCTAAGGAGTACCTTTTAGATCTATGATCCCATACGTGTTCCTTCCTTCATGACAGACTACTTTGTGACAAAGTAACTTTTCTCATAAATATCTGTGTGTGTACGTATGTGTGTGTATATGTATGTTTCTGTCTGTCTGAATGTATGTATGTATGTATGAATACACACACACATTTTGGATCAAAACCCAAAACCTGATACCTGCATTTTTTACATTGGGTAACTTTCTAGAAGGAACTCTATTAATATCTTTTAGGGGAAACCCCAGCTATAAGTTCAAACTAGTTTTGTTTGAGGGAATTTTCTTAGAATAGCTCCAGGTAGGGATGTAATGAGCTAGAAAATTAGAGAAAAGCCTAATCCTTTTTCTTTGAGGTAAGGTCCCCCAGGAAAAAGTAACCATGACTGTTTGGAGGCATCGTTTCCTTGCTTCTATTTGAATCAAAACCTGTGACTCATTCATTCTGCTTTTGTAGATTTTTCTTAGTGTTGCTCCAAGTAAAATACAGGGGGAATGAAAGGGAAGTTTCCAAAGAAAGCAGGACCAGCAACCTGGATGAGCCGCTTTCTTTCTGAAAGGAAAGATTATTCAAGCAGTGGCCCAGTGGATAGAATGTTGAACTTGGAATGAGGAAGACCTAGGTCACCACGGGCAAGTCATAGCTGCTGGAAGGTAATCTTAGAAAGGAAGGAACCAGCAACTGGGGGGACTGGGAAGATTCCCTTGAAAAATCTGGTATGAGTTAAATCTTAAAGGAAACCAGGAATTCTAAAAGGTAGAGATAAGGAGGGAGGGTATTTCAGGGATTGGGTAGAGACATTACAGGCACTGAGATACAAAATCGAGTGCTATGTGTGGTTGGACCATAATGTGTGGGAGGGCTATTATGTAAGAAGATTGAAACATAAGATAGAACCAAGTAATAGAGAGCTCATATTCCCAACAGAAGAGTTTATACTTGATCCCAGATGTAATATTGTATCACTAATGTTTACTCAGCATACGTGTGTATGTGGTGGGGTGGTGAAAAAGGCAGACCTATGCTCTCAGACGATCACATTGGCAGCTGAAAGTATTCCCTTATCCACATAAGAAAAAGGTAAGTAGAAAGAATTTTAGAAATTCTACTTTTTTTTTTTTTTTTTGCCTGAGGGGCAATGAGATCCTGGGCCAAGTTTTTAAGCTCTCCGTGCTCTAGTCAACACTTTAAGAATATAAAATGCAGAGAAGGGAGTTTCCTACCAGGGTGTTCCTGAAATCACAGGTGCAGTCCCTATCCCCTATTTTATGCCAAAATCATCATAACTGAAGTGCTTTCATTCATGACCTTTTAATTCTGAAACTAGATGGAGAAGGAGCAGTCAGAGAGGTAGGAGGACAGTCAAGAGAAAGTAATGTTACAAAAACTCGGAGAGAAAAGAGCATAGAGGAGGAGAGGTTGATCAAAACCCAAAACAATGAAGATTCATCAACGACCATCAATTTGTCAACTACGAGACCATAGTTAACTTCGGAGAGAGCAATTTCAGTTGAATGGTGAGGTTGGAAGCCAGATTACAATGGGCAACGGAGGGAGTGAGAGGAGATGAAATGAGGCAGACAGCGTGAACAGCTTTTTTAAGGAGTTTGCCTGAGAAAGGGAGGAGAGATATAGGGTGACAGCTTGAGGGGAAGGTAGGATCTGGTGGAAGTTTTTTTTAAATATAGGGAGACTTGGGTGTGTGTGAAGGCAGTAGGGAAGAAACCAGTAGATATTGGGATACTGAAGATGTTAGAGGGAAAATCATTGAGGTTACAATCTGCCACAGAAGACAGAATGGGATGGGATTGAGCGCACTTAGCAAAAAGGAGGGACACCTGTTTTTCAGAGACTGAAGGGAAGGAGGAGACAGTTGAAGATGCTGTCAAGGAGTTTTGAGATGAAAATAGGGGAACTTATATCAAATAGCCTCAATTTAAGTAAGAGAGAAGGGCCTCAGGAAAGAAGACTTGAGAAGAGAAGAAAAGGTTTGGTACAGTTTCTGTAAGGAGTGATACATAGCATCAATTAGACAAAAATAAAGGGACTGCCTTGCTACAGTGAGGGCACAGTGGAAGCTGGATAACATGGAGTCATAATGTACTCATTCAACACTTTTGTGAGAATTCCTTCAGCTCTATCCAGTAGCCCATAAGCAAGAGTAGAAGAAATACATGATGAGAATATCATCTGGCTGAAGTTTGGCAAGAAATGAGTGGTTATAAAACATGAGGGCAAGAGATTTGAGAGCAAAGAGCAAAACTGAGTTGAAATGGCTAACTATTGAGTTGAGATTAAAGAGGGAGGAATGTAAAGTCAGAACTGGAATAATGGCCTGAGAAAGTACTGAGGAGTGGAGAGATTAATGGTCTAGATAAGAGGTACCTAAGATTAACAGTCTAGATTAGAGGTATCTAACCCAGAGGTTTGCAATACTTCAGACAGATTAAAATATAATTAGGAAATGTTTAACAAAATAAACATACAATACAGCATAGATAATGCTAATAATGTATTTTGTAAGTCAACAGGTGTCTGAAGGGATCTGTTTTATTTGAGTTTGACACCACAGTTCTAGCTGAGGAGGACATGGGCTTCACAACTAACTGGTGTAGCACCTACTCCTAGGCTACTTGCCCAGCACAAGCACATTCGTGGGTAATCAAAGGACAGCAGACTACTTCTCCCCTCAGAGGGCTAAAGGTAACACTGAGGAGGGTGGGGTTTTTTCCAGTACTGTTAGTACTTAAGTCTCCACTAATGGTCTTCCCATTGATTAAAAGCCATTAGCTTACATTAGCTTTTGGCGGGGGGGGGGGGGGGGGGGGAGTAGTTACCAAAGTGCTATAGTCAGAACAATTTATATAAAACACATTCCCTCCAAAGCCTGGGGCACGTTCTCGAACAAGGACACAGTCCAGAAGAAAGAGCTTAAGCTTAATGTACTTTAAAGTTACAAAACATGTAGCCAACAGTAAGCTCACAACTGCCGTTTACTGGAAGTCCCCTCTTGATTCCATAGCCAGCATTCTATTGTAATTCAAAGGGTCACGTGTTTAGATCTGCTTCCTCCCTTGGGTGATTATCAGAGCCAATCTGTGTCTGTGTCTGTCCACATTCATCTTTGGTGTGTGTCTCTCTCTGCTCCAGGTTGGATATGTTTTATCTCTCATTATTCATTATGTGGTTAATGGTGATGTGTGGGGTGGGTAGGGAGCAGGGAGAGAAAGGGAGAAACTGTCTCTTCCCTCCAGGATTAAATTACCCCTCGGGAGCATGGTTCAAACTGAAATCCCCAGCTCCAGAACTAAAATTTTCACTACTAGGCTGGACCTCTTTGGGCTGAGTTCACTTCTGGACACGACTGATCCACCCAACCAATCACACCACTTTCTTTCTTGACGCATTCACAGACACTCGCGCCTTGAAAACAATCTTGCTCATGCATTTACAATTTCTTGACTGTTGACTGATAAGTTGGGGTTAGGAAGAAACCCCATCTTTACACTAGGATAATCCTATCTAAGCTCAAGGATACTCATCACCAGACTGGCTAAAGGATGATGATTTTTTCAGGAACAGAAACTCACAATCCATCTTCTAAGGTATTGAGAATTATGATCAGGATTGGTGGAGAGAGGTCCCTTAGCAGCAGAAATACAGGTAATTGAAGTTATAGGAAAAAAAAGAAAACTGTGGGAATTGCTGCCCAGATTGGATTGGGGAAAACCAAGTCATTGTGCAATAAAATATAAAGAGAATAACATGGTATTCAGATGGAAAAGTGCTTTTTATCAAGCTCTTAGCAAGCCATAATCAGCTGCTGGAATAAAATACAGCATCCTAGCATGCCAGAAAGTACGAACCTTTGTGCCCCTTTCATAAAGTAGGAACAAAGAGCTTTTTTACAAAGTTGGCATGTGCAGAAATTCTGAAACTAGTTAGCAGTGCCAATGCGCCCTGAGGCCAATCATGTATTATTCCAGGCCAGGGCCACAGATGAGTGGAAACAAGTTATTTTATGCCTTTTGGGAGAAGAAAATCCATAGTGAATGAAATCAAAGGAAAAGAAGTAACTCTCAAGTAAATGACTGGCCATTGGTGGCATATGACATTGGCCAAGATGGTAGACAACAGCTTGGTACTCTGAGCTCCTCTAACCAGCTTCTCCCTGTTTTAAAGAATAAAATAGTAAACTTTGCATGCAACTAGTCAACATCACTAACATTAACAAAAATAAGGGCTGGTTCTAGCAGGTTCTTACAAGCTAAGGTTTGGACCTGGAAACAGACTATTCGTCATCCAATGATAAATCTAAATTAGTTTACAAAGATCCATTACTAGATTGACTACAGAGGCATAATTTTTTTCAGTCATTGCTACTTGCAAAGACCATTAGCAAAAATATTCAAACAGGGTTTGGAAGCAATCAAGGCTTGAACTAACCTAAAAGACCATACACATGATAGCATTTATGCCAGTATATCGAAGCAGTCAGTATGCTTCAAGGCTCTCATGGCCAAGAGAATTATTTCCTGTCACTGATAAAATCCTCCATACTTTTTGAGAGAGGAGCCCTCCTTCTGAAGGAGTCTAAAAGCTTTTTGTCTTAATTTTAGTTTAATAGAAAAGGGAAAGTATTTAAAATATACCAGGAAATGACAATCTGCTTGTGCCACCCCCATGTGTTTCTTCAAAGTTTCTTTAATAGTCTTAGTACTTTTTATTTTAAGATAATATGGGGGTGTTTGTGTGCCCTGACATACCTAGCCTTCTGTTAAAAAGAAGTTTGACTTAGATTGTATTTAAGGAAGTGGTTGAGCTAGAGAACACTATGCAAATGTATTTATACCCAGATATACCCTGTTTCGAGAAGCACCATGGCATAATGGATAGAGGGGTAGGCTTGGAGTCAAGAAAAGCTGGATTGAATTCCAGCCTCATACACATACCATTTACGTACAGCTAGGCAGGGCAATGGCTAGAGTGTTAGATCTGGGGTCAGGAATACCTGAGTTCAAATCCTTCCTCCAGCAGGAGCTGTGTGACCCTGGGCAAGTCACTTAACCTCTCTCAGCTTCAGTTTCCTTGTTAAGTAGGGATAATATGGTTGTTGTGAGGATAAAAATGAGATATTAAACTGCTAAATAAATACTAGCTATCATCATTATTATTATTAGCAAACTTTTCAGTGTCCCAGGCAACTCTCTAAGATTTTAAGTTATAGAAAAGTTGCCTGTTTGAATAGATGGGGTAATTTCCACACTGGAAATCTCCTAAATTGGTGAGATCACAAGTCTAGAATCCCTCTCTACCCCTCACCCCAAAGAAAAACCCCACAAGAGTAAACATTTCACTTTATGCACCCAATGGGTTCTTGAAATTTCCATGCAAACTGAAACTTTATAAATCTAATTCTATTTTAAATGCACTATGGTGTATCATTATTTAATGGGATCTTCTGATAAGTCAAAGCATCATAGATTAGAGTTAGAAGAGACCGCAGAGGCTATTTTGTCCTTTCCTTCCTTTACAGATGAGGAAATTGATACTCAAGAACATGAAATGACTTGCTGAAGGTCATATGAGTAGTAGTAAGCCTCAAAAGTAAGATTTGAACCCACGTCCTCTAAACTACTAAGCCAACACTCTTTTTACCAAACCATAGTCCTGAGTCCTTATTGTGAAGTAAGTAATCACCTTCTAATTTGCCTGGTTTTGTTAATATTGATTTTCATATTTGCTTGCCCAATTACCATGCATCTTTAGCCTAATTCTTTGGGGTTCTTGTTGGGTATTTATTCAAAAGTACTCCTGAATATAGAAAAAGAGCCTTATAAAGAGATTCAATGCACCAGAGATCCAGATATACATGCCAAGCAGAGAGGCTGGATTTGTTGAATGAATGACTCATGTCATATCAGTTGCAGTATTCCATGGATGATTGATGTCAAATTTACAACATTCCTCTGAATCAGCTTAATCCACATGTGTTAGGTAGTACAACGTATAGAGTGCTAAATTCAGGAAAACCTGAGTCAAATCTGGCCTCAGACACTTACTAGCTGTGTGCCCTTGGATAAGTCAGTTAACCTCTGCCTGCTTCAATTTCCTCAACTGTAAAATAGGGACAATATTGGCACCTTCCTCCCAGGGTTATTGTAAGGGTCAAATATTTGCCACAGTGCATAGAAAATAGTAGGCTTTTAATAAATGGTTCCTTCCTTCCTTCTGTCCCTCCTTCTTACACTTTTCTTTTACCATCTCCATCCAAACCTGCTCTTCACTCTCATTATCTGCTCCCTTGATTTCTTCCTGTTTTAGTATATGTACTGTGACATTTAAAAAGTTAGAGAGATATAATTTCTGGGTAATTAGTAATTTTATTAATAATGCCAGCATTTTAATAAAAAGAGGTCAGTGGCACTCTTGAATGCCAAAGACCATCATGACTTGCTCATATGGGCTCATGGCTTATATATGCCCTTGGAAGAGGGGCATTCTTGAGGATGTTAATCAACCTTGATTGGTTAACAATTAATGAGAGAATGAATATTATAATGAAGGGTTGGGCCTATTCTAATGAACTTTGATTATATCATTTCCTTCTAAGTTGCCCCTAGACTTGACCAATCTGTTCAAAGAATTTTATCCCCACCCAAACCTGAGTAGAGCACAATGGGCATCCCCACCTGAGTGGGGTCTGAACAAGATTGTTAAGAAAGTTAATCCAATCTCATTATCAGTAATATACTCCAGACACTGAATTTTGAAATGAGAACTACAGAAAAAGGGGGAAATCTGGATCTCCCCAAATCATTGGTTACTAATAATCATTTCTCTCAGTACCACTGAAGTAAACACTGAATCCTTTAATCTAGGCAGGTGACAGGTGAGTCTATACCTTTAGTTTATAAAACATTGTTCTTTGCTTTAGAGCATGGTATTCAGACCACAAACCTCAAATGGTTATTACACAAATAATTGCAAGCTCTCAAATCTTGTAATATATGTGTTAAATTGTTAAATTGTACTAGGATCTACAGAATACACAGTAGTCATGGGGCTCTTTTGCTTATCAGTGGTTTTGTGAGCAGGTTTTCTATATTATATTATATAAACATTATATATATATGTAACATTATATATATTATATAGACATTATATATATATATATATAAAACATTATAACTGAGTTTTGATACTTTAGAATGTAGTAAGAACTGCTGCTCTTAGGGGGTTTGATTAATTGACAGATCAGTCAAGATGGTTGAGGAGAAAGCAGTAAGTTGAAACTACCAGTTACTCCAATAAGGGCCTAAGAAGAATGCCAGACTGAATAGCAGTTATTAAGTCTAAGGAGAACTCATAATGAATCATCTTTCCAGCTCAAGATCCCAAATTCAACTAACAGGCAAGTGATAAGGGCAGAAACTATGGCATAGGATTGGGTCAGGATCTTGGAGCCAGATCCTGGTAGCAGAATAGGGCTGTAGTACTTTCTGATCTCAACAACAGGTCACCAGATAAGAAAGTCCAAGACAAATTATAATCACTATGGTCCCACCAGAAGTGTGCAGAATTTAGCTTTATACAAAATAACTAAAATCCCTAGAAAAAATGAAGTGAGAGTTGTAAAAATAGTTTTTAAATGATGTTATTAATGAAGTCAGAGTGCTAGAGGAAAGAATCATAAAAGAAAGGAGAACTATGCACAAAAGGAAAGAGAATCAACAGCTTAGCACCAAAGATGCCATGAAAATTAGGATGGACAGAACGGAAGTCAGTGACTCCATGGGACAAGAAGAAATAGTAAAATGAAGTCAAAAGATTGAAAAAATAGAAATATAAGGTATTTCATATTAAAAACAACTAATCTGGAAAACAGATTGAGCAAAGGTAATTTAAAAATCGTTAGACTACCTAAACAAAACAAAACAAAACAAAAAGGAGCACATTTTTTTCGACATAGCCGATAAAGGAATTTGTTTTGCTTGACTACATATTTATTACAAAGATTTTGTTTTCCTTTTTAATGTGGGGGGGAGGAGTTTGGAAAAATAAGATATAGATTTTTGTTCATTGAAGAAAATTTTGTTCATTGAAGAAATTAATTACATTTTTAAAAAGAGAATTGGCAATCGCACAGAGAAGGAATCTTCAGTTGTATCATAAAATTGAAAGCTAGATTATAAGAAGTTGAAAAACTAATGGTTGTGGATAAGTGAAGGTAATGGATATAGACAGGTTTTTTTCTTGAATTTTGACTGTAAAACAGGGGGAGGTATGGAGTGAACAAGCATTTATTAAGCACCTACCATGCCGGGAATTGTGCTATGCATTTTACAAATGTGACCTAATTTGATAATATTTGGGAAAAGAGGATAAATATGTAACAGGGGTTAAATAGATCATAAATGTGCTCTAAGGAAGAGTTATAAGAGTTTATTTGACCCTTAATAACAACAACAACAACAATCCAGTGGGGAGGAGTAGGAGTCAATAGACCTGAGTTCAAGTTCAGCCTCAGAGACAGTCACTTAACCTCTATCTGCCTCTGTTTCCTTATTTGTAAAATGAAAACAAATAGCCCTTGTCCCCTAGGGTTTTTATAAGGATCAAATGAGATGATATTTGTAAAGTGCTTTGCAAAACTTAAAGCATCAGGTAAATGCTAGCTATTATTATTTTAGATTCTTTAGTACAGGACTTTTTTCATCATGCTTTGATCCTACTCTTGGCAGCACTGGATTATGGAGATGGGCTGTCACTTGATGACTTTTGTTTTGCAATTTCATCTTTTAAAATATAGATAATCAGCATTCCTCCTCGCCACCACCACCACCTTAAGAAAATTCAAATCCGGCCTCAGACCAAACACTTGACACTTATTAGCTATGTGACCCTGGGCAAGTCACTTAACCCCAACTGCATTAAAAAAAAAATCTATGTCTGTCTACGACTATGACTGTGTCGGTGTCTGTGTCTATGTCTATGTTTATCCATGGCTACGTCTGTATATTTGTAAGTATATAAGTATGTGTATATGTAAATATATTTGCACGTGGACACATGTGTATGTAAATGTAAATACACACACATGCAAACTCATTGAAAGTAGGAAGTGTTTCATTCTTTTCATTCTTCATTTTTATATCCCTATTGTCTGGCACAGTGCCCAGCACATAGTAAATACTTAGCAAATGCCTGTTGATTTTATGATGCTTGTGTATAGGTGTAATAATTGTTCTTGAACTTCATGCATATCGCCACCAGATGGCAGTAGGGGACCACAGTCATTCAGTCTAGCAAGATGTTCACTTTACCAAAATTAACATCTCTTTCCATTCTAGAGCCCAACTCCTTCCCTCCTTTCTCTTTCCTCCTCTGATAATCAATTAAAAAAGAAACTTATTAACCTCCCTTCCTTCTTCACTTTAGCTAGGTGGTTTAAGCTGCATACCAAAAGTTCTGTGATTTCTGGGAAAAGCCTATTCCATCAGCATACCATAATAATAGTTTTACATTTATCTAGTCGTTTAAGGTTTGCAAAGCATTTTAGAGACATGATCTCATTAGATCTTCACAATAGTCCTATAATTGAAACCTGTATTAAGGGAACAAGCATTTATGAAGCACCTACTATTTGTGCCTGACCTGTAGTAGAGCCTTCAAAGCTCATATTGATCTGATACTGGTCTAATTAGCCACAGTCAGACACACTGTACCTTGACCTAACATAGTGATGTCATTTTGGTCATCTTTGAGGACAAGGGACAACAATTAACCAGATGATAGGTTAGGTAGATATGGAATTGAAAAACTAGGGAGCAAAGAAAATGGAATGGAAAGTAGTTTGAGACAAATTTTGCCCTAGGCTGGTTCTGGATACAGAACTAGTATAATTATAACGTAACACTTGGAAACCTTAGTGTTTGACCAATAGAATAAAAATATTTATTATGTTATAATAATTGTTGTAAATATTATACTTATTATATTTCTGATATGTAATGTAAATGTTATAATAAAATAATAGGTTGTAATAAGAATTAATAGGAAACATATCTCACTTTTTTTTTCTTTTGTATCTTATTGTAAAGCAGAGTGGGAAATTGAAGCTGAGAGAAGTTAAGTGACTTGCCCATGGTTGCAAGACTGGACCCCAGGTCTTCTTGACTCCCCAAGACCAGTGCTTTATCTATTGTGTAATACTGCACATATTTTCTGTAGATATCTGGAAACTTTGGCATTCTTATAACATAAATATCCCACACTACATAATAATATTAATAATAATAAATAATAATTAGCATTTATATAGTATGTCAAGGTTACAGACCATTTTACATATGCTAACTTCCTTGATTCTCCTAATGACCCAGTGATGTAGGTGCTATCATTCCCATTTGGCAAATGAAGAAACTGAGTCTTAGAGAGGTTAAGTGACTTGCTCAGAATTACACAGGCAAGTGAATATTTGAGAAAAGATTTGAACTGACTCCAAGTCCAACCCTCTCTCTACTCCTAATAAGTGGAGACAAGCATCTCTCACTGCTTTCTATAGATGGGGGCACATTTTCTCATTCGAAAAGCACTTGCAAATTCCAGTTTAGTTTTCTGATTTATAGTTTATTATAGCCTCCTAAACAGTAATGCTAAACTCTGTATATCAGCCATACTGGAGCAAATCGCATCTGAATAAGACATAGTATTTTTCTTTCTTTTAAAAAAAAAGTTTATTAAAATTTATTTTAGAAAATATTTACCAATTATGTGAAAAAAAATTTGACTTTTTTAATTTGAGCTCCAAATTCTTTCCTTCCATCTCATTCTTCCACCACCACTGAGAAGGCAAGCAATATAATATTAATTCTACATGTGAAGTCATGCAAAACATTTTCATATAAGCCAGGATACAAAAGAAAACACACACACAAAAAAAGGAAAATGGAGAAAGTTAAACAAAAAAAGTAGGCATCAATCTGCAGAGTTCATCAGTTTTCTCTCTGGAGGTGGACAGTATTTTTCATCATGAGGCCTTTGGAATTGTCCTGGGTCGTTGTCTTGATCAGAGTAGCCAATTCTTTCACAGTTGATCATTGTTCCAATATTACTATCACTCTTGGTTCTCCTCACTTCACTTCGTACCAATTTATATATCTTCCAAGGTTTATATACCATAATTTGTTCAGCCATTTCCCAATTGATGGGCATCCCCTCAATTTCCAATTTTTTGCCACCACAATTACAACTACTCTAAATATTTTTGCACATGGAGTTATTTTTCCCTTTTAGAATATCAAACAAGTAGTAGCATTGCTGGTCCAAAATGCATTGTTTTATAGCCCTTTAGGTATAATTCCAAATTGTCTTTCAGAATAAATGAACCAGTTCACAACGACCAACAGTACACTAGTGTCCCAATTTTTCCACATCCCATTCAGCATTTGTCATTTTCCTTTTCTGTGTGTTAGTCAAATCTGATAGGTGCGAGATGGTATCTCAAAGTGGTTTTAATTTGTGTATAGATATACGGTGATTTAGAGCATTTTGTGACTATTGATAACTTTGATTTCTTCCTCTGAAATTGACTGTTCATACCTTTTGACCATTTATCAATTGTGGAATGGTTCATATTTTTATAAACTAGTCTCATTTCCATATATATTTGAGAAGTGAGGCCTTTATCAGAAAAGCTTGCTATAAAATTTCTTCTCAGTTTTCTATTTTCCTTCTAATTTTGGCTACATTAGTTTGTTTGTGCAAAACCCTTTTAATTTCATGTAGTCAAAATGATCCATTTTATTCACATGATCCTCTCTATCTCTTGTTGGCCAGAAACTCTTCCCTTATCCATAGATCTGACAGATATATTTTTCCATGCTTCCCTATTTGTTTATGATATCACCCTTTATGTCTAAATCATTTATCCATTTTGACCTTGAGATGTTGGTCTATATTTGGTTTCTTCCAAACTACTTTCAGGGGCAGCTAGGTGGCGCAGTGGATAGAGCACCAGCCCTGGAGTCAGGAGGACCTGAGTTCAAATCCAGCCTCAGACACATAATGCTTACTAGATGTGTGACTGGGCAAGTCACTTAACCCCAACTGCCTTGCCAAAAAAACAAACAAACAAGAAACCCTGCTTTCAAATGTTCCCACCAATTTTTGTCAAATGGCAAGTTTTTACCCCCAAAAGCTTGGATATTTGGATTTATCAAACACTGGGTTACTATGGTCATTTGTACCTAATGTATTCCCCTGATCTACCACTCTATTTCTTAGCCAGTACTAGATTGTTTTGATGATTACCACTTTGTAATAAAGTTTAAAATCTGGTACTGCTAAGCCACCTTCCTTCATATTTTTTTCATTGATTCCCTGGATATTCTTGACCTTTTGTTCTTCCAAATGAATTTTGTTATTATTTTTTTCTAGCTTGATAAAATAATTCTTTGGTAATTTGATTGGTATGGCATTGAATAAGTAAATTAAGTTAGATAGAATTGTCATTTTTATTTTATTGGCTCAGCATACCCATGAGCAATTAATATTTTCCCAATTGTTTAGACCTGTCTTTATTCATGTGAAAAGTGTTTTGTAATTGTGTTCATACAGTCACTAGGTTTGTCTTGGCATGAAGACTCAAGAATTTTATATATGACAGTATTTTTTCAAACTTTTCCAGCAGATTCATTTTATAACCCCAGTGCTGTCATCTATTCCATAACTATAAAATGACTGACTCATTGCACACAGTTCCCCAAATATCCATTTCTTTTATTGGGTGCTTATTGAAATAGACAGACAGACAGGAGAGAGAGAGAGAGAGAGAGAGAGAGAGAGAGAGAGAGAGAGAGAGAAAGAGAGAGAGATGTACCTCTTCTTGTCTTGACCCCAGCTCAGGTGCCATCTTCTCCATGAAGCCATCCCTGATGCTCCAAGCTGAAAGTGATCTCTGTGGTCGCAGAATCCTAGAGTTGAAAAGGGATCTCAGTGGCCAATCTAGTCCATCTCATTCATGAAAAGCATCTCATCTATGACCTACCCAAGAAATCATCATCTAGCCTGTTACAGAATTTCTTAGCACACTTTGGGATCTCTACTTTACCCTTTTGACATCTGACCTTGTGTCATCCTTATGGTATGCTCTCTTCTTTGTTTCTCTAAGGATTGACACTGTTCCTTGCACATAATCGATCTTTTTTGTTGAATTAACTGAATTGAAATGAGAGAAATAAGATTCTCTTTTGTGTGGCAAATCCAGTTTTAGACTTTTCCAGCAATTCCTTTAGGAAATCTTAAACTAAATCTTTTTTTTTCTTGATATTGGCCACGAAATATACTGGCCATGAAAAAATTCAGTATTATACTCTCTTCCTCCAACCCCACCCCTAGGAATCAAGATACACTTTGCTCATATTACCATTTTTCACACTGAAAAATAAAAGATTATGGTGGAAATTTAGGACTGAACAAAATTATGGGCAAGTCCTAGTGGTATTGTTTGTACTTTGGTTACTCCTGGAAAATATAACCCCACAGGGATTGATTTGACCACCTTCCTTCTGAGATTATCTCTAATTTATCCTATATTAATGCGAACACCTATGTGCACACTATACATATGTGCATATAATAGCCATATGTGAATGTATAAAATATGAACACATGTATACATGCATGTGTGTGCATAAACATATATTGTATGCACATAGCTATTTGCATATTGTCTCTTCTATTAGACATATGAGCTCTTTGAGATCAGGAACTATTTTCCCTTTTCTTTACATCCCCAGAGGTTGGCACAGTGTCTGGTACATAACACATGTTTAATAAATATTTGTTGACTTGATTTAACTTGACCTATTAAGGAAGGAGAATACACTGAAGAATGATTGATGTGCCTTAGCCCCTAGATTTCTATGGATTAGTCCCTTAGGGAAACTCACCTCTAAGAGAAGTAGGGAAGACCACATCAAGGCTCAGGTGAGGTCTTAGTAATCCTAGCTAAATATACAGATTGCTGGGCCCCATTGGAGAGAGTAGGCCCCGTAGGATTTAGAACTGATTCCTGCTTCTGATGCTTCCTAGCTGTGAGACTCAGCAAGTCGCTACTCTTTCCTCACCTCAGTTACCACCTCCCTAAGAACCACCTACTACATAATTTCGGTCACCCAGTCCAACCTTCCCTACTGTCCTCTGCATTTGAAATGCCAAGAAAGGAAGTGACTTGTCTAAGATCACATAGGCAGGCTCACATATCTAGACCAGGAAAGGACCTCAGAAGCTATACAATCCAACTCTCTCATTTTTCAGATGAAGAAACTAAGGCCCAGGGAGGCCAAGAGATTTGCCCAAGGTCTGGCTGGTAGTGAACCTCAAAGGTTGAATCCAGGTTCTCTGACTCCCAGGGCAGTGTTGTTTCAAGTATACCACCATGCTGCCTCCCGGTAGCAAGTATAAGAACTGAAATTTGAATCTAGGCAATGAAACTGAAGCCCAGGGGAATGAAATGACTTGCTTTAGGTCACACAGCTAGTGAGTGAGAAAGCAGAGATTTGAACCCATTTTTTCTGACTCCAAACCCAGTACTTTTTTCCACCATGTCCTATGTCTGCCTAATGATGAGCACTAAATAATTGGAAAGGGATAAATCCAGGGCTCCTAAAATGGGACCACATCATCGGATCATAGATTTAGAACTTTAAGGGAACCAGAGATCATATGTGGAGTCCAAATCCCTCATGTTGGGGAATTCTTTTTTTTTCTTTTAATAAAACCTTTTGATGTGAACCTTAGGACCAGTGTACTTCCAAGTAAGAGTTGCTGCCAGCCCTCAGTACAGAGACTTTCTCAGGTTTCTGGGCTCAAGACAAAAGAAGTGCTTCAGTTCCCCAGAGTAACCCAAACCTGTGGGGCCTCAGGCACAAGCTTCCAGGGACACCAGACACAAGTGAATGCCAATAGGATTTCTCCCTGTTTAGGCTGAAGGAAAGCTGTAGGCTCAGACCTTCTCATGCTACTTCCAAAACTGAGTCTCAAGAGAACTGTGGGCAGGCAGATTGGCACACCTGCTTAAGAACTGAGGATCTGATAACGACACCCCACCCCCACCGTGTATGGTGGAACTAGGAACCATTAGAGATGGCTGACAGTCTGCAGCTCATGTGAATAATCCCTCAATCACCTCTATAATCTGATGTCTCCTACCTTTCCAGCCTGATCTCATTATACCCCCAGAATGTCAGCTGGCAGGGATCTCAGAGGGCATCTAGCAGTGTGGGACAGTCTCAAGTGTACTAGACTGCAAAGGCAAAGGACCAGGTTTCAGTTCCCATCTCTTGTAAGAGATGTATAAGAAGATGTCTTTGAATGTCAAACAAGGACTGTCTTTTTGCTTGAATTTGTATTCCCAGCACTTCGTACAGTGCCTGGAAAATAATAAACACCTCATAAATGCTAATTTCCTTCCTCCCTTGCTTCCTCTCTCCCTTCCTTCTTTCCTTCCTTCACCTCTCTTTGCCTTCCTTCTTTCTTTCCTCCCTTCTTTCCTACCATCCTTCCTTCTTCTCTTGCTTCCTCCTTCCTTCTTTCCTTCCTTGCTTCCTCCCTCCCCTCCATCCCCTCTTCCTCTTTTCCTCCCTTTCTTCCTTACTTTACCCTCCCTCCTTTCTTTCTTCCTTCCCTTCCTTCCTTTCTTCCTCCACTCTTATCTTCCTTCCCTCCCTCCTCTCTTCCTTTCTTCTTTCCTTCCTCATGTAATATTGCTTATTATGAACGGCAGGATGACATAGCTGCATAATGTTAGACTTGGAGACAGGAAGACTTGACTTCAAATCCTGTCTCTGAAAGTTACTAGCAATGTGACCCTAAACAACTTAATGACTCCTTCTCTCAGGCAACGCCATAAGAGTCATTTACTAGGTAACAAACAGATTGTGGATTATGGTAGAAAGCTCCCATGTTTATTTTATTTTTCTTTTTGACTAGGCGATGGGGTTAAGTGACTTGCCCAGGGTCACACAGCTAGTAAGTGTCAAGTGTCTGAGGCCGGATTTGAACTCAGGTCCTCCTAACTCCAAGGCTGGAGCTCTACCACTGTACCACCTAGCTGCCCCAAAAGAGTTCCCATATTGAGAGTTCCTCACACTGATGAAATCATGGATCCCTTGCTTGTTCCAACAGCATAGGTTATGGCTATTTATGCTGAATTTGTAGCCCTCTGAGGTAAGGGTTTTTCTTATCCTCATTTTACAAATGAGGAAACAGAGGCAGGCAGAGGTGATGTGAGTTGCCCTAGGTCACACAGCTATTAAGTGTATGAGGCAGGATTTGAACACTAGTCTTCCTGACTCCGAGGCTGTATACCATAAGCTCTCTCCAGTACACCGTAAGCTCCTCAAAGACAGGGTCTGTTTGTCCATTTAGCCTCATATTCCACAGCACTTAGCATAGAATCTTGTATACCTGAAGTACTCAATAAATGTTTATTGTACTGAATTGAATTGAATTGTTCAAATGGTATTATCTTTTCAATGGACTAAACTAATGCAATGAAATCTAATTTGGCTGCAACTTCATAATTTCAGCATCAGTCTCACTCTTTTTTTACCCAATGATGACTTGGATTTCTCTAAAACTTAATCAAGTCCAACTGACTGTTTTCAAAACAATGGTCCCTGTGGTCTTACTTTATCAAATAGCCATTAAAGAAGAAAGCTTTCTCTCCATCTCATAAGGGGCCCTGAAATAGTTTCTAATAATGTTTTTTCTTCACTGTCACCATAATTTCACCATTACTGATTACAGAGGAAAGCTGCTGACACTCTTGATTCATTAGAGTAACTCCCTCCACTCCTGACCCTGTAGGATGCTACTTTTGGGATTTTTGCCCAGTACCTTATTGCTTTTCAGTCAATCAGTCAGCAAGCATTTATTAAGCACTTACTATGTGCCAGGCACTGTGCCAAGGATACAAAGAAAGGCAAAAACACAATCCCTGCACCTAAGGAAAAGATCTAACAACAGTTTAGGTATATGGGATGAGAAAGAGTTAGGATTAGGGTAAACCAGAGTGAGAATGGTTTGTAATGGGGAAAGACTTGAGGCAGGAGACCAAGTGAGAGGTGATGAGAGTTACACAATGTTCTACTTTCCCTTTTCACTTTTCCATAGGAAGTTCCCCACAGTAATGATATCGCAGGTCCCCATCCCTAGCGCCTACTGCTTTACACATGCTTATAAATTGAATTGAATCGAAGAGACAAGGGGAGAGAAATAATATGGGAGAAAAAATATGGTAAATACCAAGGAGGAAGTAGATGAAAAAGGATAGGAGGAAAGAATTGGTGGGAATTGGCCAAGCACCACCTCCAATTGTCCAAATAGGCTGCTTATTATAGATACCTCAGGCTTCTTAACCATTCCGGGAAGGCAGTCTTGGCTAGGAAACTCTCTGACAAATGGCCTGAGGTGGAGTATGCCCAAGAGGCTAGTTGAACTCTTTACTGTTCTACTTCAGGCAAGAGAAAGGTGGTCCAAGAGTGAGGCCCCACTATTGAAATAGCCCTACATCAAGCACAAGGTCCCTTTGGAGACTGTGATAAGCAGCAGAGCCCCTACCAGGCAGATCCCCCTTGTCATTACAAGCCTGAATCACCAACTGCCTTTTAGACATAGGCATCTCAAACTCAACATGTCCAAACTAGAACCCAATCCCTCTCTCCTCAGCCCACAAACCCTGCCTTCTTCCCAAGGATTGTTTCATCTCATCTTCAAGGTACATAAGCTTGGTGTCAACCTCAACTCATTCTCATTCACCCCACATATCCAATCAGTTGCTAAAACTTATCATTTCTACTTTCACAACATCACTCACATGCCCCTTCCCTCTACTGCCTTAGTACAGGGGGTCTCTTCACTGCTCACCTGGACCATTGCAATGACCTTCTGACTGGTCTTTCTGACTCAAGTTTCTCCCCATTCTGATTCATCCTCCAATCGGCTGCAACGTAATTTTCCTAAAGGGCACATCTGACCATGTCATTCCTTACCCCCTACTCAATCAATTTCAATGACTCCTTATTACCTGCAGGATCAAATATAAAATGCTTTATTTGGCATTTAAAGGCCTTCACCTTCCTCCTTTTCTATCTTCTCACATTCCACTGTCCTCCACAAACTCTACAATTTGATTTTGCTGCCTTACGTGCATTTCAAGGAACTACACCTCTCCATCACCACTCAGTCCCACCCCTCCAATCCTTGCTTCCATACCTTTTCACAAGCTGTCTGTTCCCCAACCTCAGGTGCTTTACTGCCCCACTTCTATTCCTTAGTTACCCTGGCTGCCTTTAGGACTCAGCTCAAATGCCATCTTTTGCAGGGAGCTTTACCCTGACTCCCAGCTGTTTTATGCCTTGCATTCCCAGGATCCCTTCCTTCTACTATACTACATCTGCTCGGTACCTATTTATTTGCATATTTACCTAGTGACTGTGAGTTCCTTGAGGGTAGAAACCTTGCTTTTGCCACTCTTTATCCCCAGTGATTAACATAATGCCTGACACATAGTAAGTGCTTGCTGACTGACTAACTAGCTGGACTTACAACAGTGATCTAAGGAGAGTTTGCTAAGGATTGTAATGTGAAAAATGCCTGGAAACGAGGGTTGGAGCTGGGCTTTGGAAAGCAAGCAGAGGAGTCTTCTTGGTAAGGAAACTCCCTTTGTCAATACAAACTACAACTTGTAGGTTCAGTGAGGCAACAGGAGTACTGACAAATTAAGTGCTTTGCCCAGGGTTACACAACGAAAATGTGTTACAGGCAAGAATTAAAACTAAGTTTTTCTGTGTCCAAGGTTGGCTCTGTATCTACCATGCTGCACTGCTAGACACAGAATGGCAAGAAAGCAGCAGTCGCTGTCCTCAGGGAGCTTATTATTATTATATATATAATATTATATATATATTATATTATATATATATTATATTATATATATAATAATAATATTATTATTATTGAGGGAGACACCCATTACAAGTAGATACAAAATATTTCTGGAGCGTGGAGAAGGGAGGAGAACTAGGTACTTGGAGAATCTGGGTAGGGTTACCAGAGGAGGAGGCATAGGAGCTAAGCTTTGAAGAGCAATAGGGATTCTAAGAGGCAGAGGTGAGGAGGGAGGGCATTCCAGGCATTGGGGATGGCCTGAGCAATGGCATGGAGAGGAGAGATGAAATATTGTGTATTGGGAACAGTAAGCAGGCCAATTTGGATTGAATGTAGTGTGTGCTATGGAGAATAATGTGAAATAAATCTGGAAATGTAGGTTGGAGTCAACCTACAGATCCTTTCAAAGGACTTTAAAAGCCAAACAGGATTTTTATTTTATTCTAGAGGTCAGTGAGAGTCACCAAAGCTTCTTGAGCAGGGAAGTACCATGGTCAATTTGGCAGCTG
Source organism: Vombatus ursinus (assembly GCF_900497805.2). NCBI lineage: Eukaryota > Metazoa > Chordata > Mammalia > Diprotodontia > Vombatidae > Vombatus > Vombatus ursinus. Next base: position 12,379,321 of record NW_020954603.1, on the reverse strand, counting down.
TGTGAAGAATAGAATGGAAAAAGAGTAGGTATATGACAAGAAGAACATTTAGTAAGCTAGTAGAAAGGTGATGAGGGCCTGCATTAGGGTAGTAACTGTGGAGTAGAGAAAAGGGGGGGGGCGGTGTGATATATACATATATTTGTGTGTATATGTATATGTATTGGTGTGTATGTGTATTTATGTATATGTATGTATGTGTATATATGTATAGGTGTATATATTATGTATATGTACATATGTATGTGTATAGGCATATATATGTAGGTATGTATGTATAGTGTATACATATGTGTATATATGTGAATATGTATATACATGTATAATTAATGGCTCTCCAAAAACTCTTTTAAGTTTAATCTGCATTATTAGCATTTTCTCCATCACTTTCTGAAGTCTAGACAATCAACAAGCCCTAATCAGTAGCATTTGCTGATTTCTGAGATCTAAATGCTCACACTAAAAATTTACAAATGGGTTTCTATTCAAGATAGTTTTATCTCACCCCTGGAGTCATACCAACCTTATGTTCTCTGAGCCTCAGTTTCCTCATCTGTAAAATGGGGATAATGATAATTTTACTACCTTCCTCTCAGGCTATTGGGAGGAAGGAGCTTTGCAAACTTTATATTGCTATAGAAATATTGAATATAGTTGTTGCTGTTGTTGTCCTTCTTGAATTAAAGTTTTTCTTAGCCCTGAGATGTTCCTTATGCCTGATAGAAATTCTGAGTTTGAAACTAAAGCTCTTGAGAATGGGCTAATTGGCTTTTAAGATCTTCCACTAAGCTTCATTCAAGGTTCATCTTGCTCTAGACTTTGACCGAATTATTCAAATCAACAAGTATTTATTAAGCTCCTACTGTATGTCAAGTACCATGCTAAGTGTTGGGAATACAGAAAGGCAAAAAACAGTTCCTGAAAAATAAACAACAACAATAAAAGTTTAATTGAATAAAACTGCAATTATCAAATAGACTAATTTTTCAGGGTCCCTCAAACTGTTAAGTTTCAGAGACTAGTATCAGAATAGTTTGGACCCTCACAACATAGTAGTTGTACTATTGGTACCATTGAGAAAATACTTTAGGTACCATCGAACTCAGAACTAGTCTCAATACTTCAGATGTAGCCTGACTTGAGTGAGAGAAGGGCAAGATTATCACCTCCCTTATTCTAGAAACTATACTCCTATTAATGTAGCTCAAGTTCACGTTAACTTTCCTGGCAGCCTTATATCCCTACTGACTCATATTGAGTCTCCTAAAATCCCTGGGCAGTTTTTACACAAATGGTTTTCTAGCTATGTAGGGGCAACCAGGTGGTACAATGGATAGAGCAATGGCCCTGGAGCCAGCAATATCTGAATTGAAATATGGTCTCAGATTTTTATTGACTGTCCAATCTTGGGCAAGTCATTTAACCACTGACTGCCTCAGTTTCCTCATCTGTAAAATAGGGATAATAACAGCACCTCCACTTCATTGGGTTGTTATGAGGATCTAATGAGATAATATTTATGAAACATTTAACACAGTGTATAATGAGTGCTTGTTCCCTTTTCCTACCCATATTGTCCCCATCCTGGACTTACAGAATTACTTAAGGCCGTAATTGTTTAAGGACATATACAATGGATATTATATAATCCAGTTGGGCAGAAGCAAAGTTAATGGGAGTAAAAAATGGTAGTAATTGGAGATGTGGTTAGAAGGTAAGTTTCAAATTGTGGAGGGTCTTGAATTTAGCAGGCAGTCGCGAGCATTTATAGGATTTGAGTAGAATAATGACTTCAATGGCTGATTTGGCTACAGTGTGAAGAATGCTCTTAAGGGGGGCAGAAGCAAAGGTAGGAAGATTGACAGGTTGGCTATGGCCCAGTTACTGGGAATAGAAAGAAAGGGAGGGTCACAAGAAATACGGAGATCTTTGTGAATCCCAGTTCTTTCATCCAATGTATTAGCCATCCTTCCCAGTTTCCTGACAACTGAGAATTTGATTAGTATTCTATAGCAACAATAATAATAATTCATATTTTTATAGTACTCTAAGGTATTCAAAGTTCATTTTTTACTACCAGTAAGGGAGATTAGCATAGTCAGTCAATAAACATTAAGTGTCTACTTTGTGCCAGGCACTGTGCTAAGCACTAATGATACAAATATGAAAAGAGAACTAATGAGGGAAGATGACACACAAAAGAAAGCTGAAAAGGTGGGGGAGGGGAGGTATCCAATTCAGGGGCATAGTGGGAATGTTAGAGAAGTCCCATAGTCATGAAGCATGGCAGAAAATGAGCTCCCTCCTTAAATGGAAGCTTTGGAGTTCATGGCCCCATCCTCCAAACTGAAGGATAGAGGATGGTGATGGAAAAGAGTGCTGAATTTGGAGGCACTGTGCCTGGGTTCAAATTCCATCTCTGTTATTTATTACTTGCATGACTCTGGACAAGTTATTTAACTCCTCTATGCCTCAGTTTCTCCATATGTAAAATGAGAGCCCAATCCTAAATCCATGATTTTACTGTAACGGGGCTGGCTGAGTCCAGTCCTTATAAACATGTGCAGTGTGGGCAGTTGATGCAATCCCCATGTGGACTTTGGAGCATGAACAGAGACATTCTGTAATTGGTTTCGCTCCACCAACCATGTGATGAAGAGAGAGACTTTCAATTGGCTTCTAAGCTGGAATTGGAACCAATTCAAAAGGTACAAACTGGCCAAAGTGAGCCATTTTGCTTTCCTGCCTGACTGCTATAAGGCTCTGGAGAGGAAAGGCCCTCCCCGCACTGGGGACTGAAAGGACTGAGAGGTTGAAAGCAGTAATTGAGCTATAGAAAGAGTCCAGACAATCAGCTGTTTGGAATAATTCCTAACAAGTAGGGCTATCCAAAAAGAGAATGGACTATACCTAAAAGTAGCAGGTTCCCCCTCACTTGAGGTCTTCAAGCAAAGTCTAGAGTGTCATTTGTTGAGTATACTGTATAAAGGGAATTCCTTTTCAGGTATGGTTTGGACTAGTAACCAAGGACCTTTCCAACTCCATGGGGGAAAGGTAGTAGCTAAGTTGGGCTCTGCACTGTTTTATTCTCCTTGGTGAATTACCATTGTTCCACCTACACCAAATAACAATTCTTAGACCTTTCTTATTCTTTCTTTTATCACCAGTATAACTTTCATTTAAAGTAATTTTTGTCTGCCTTAGTATCACTGAATGACTCTTTTCATTTCAAGCTTTAGTTTTCCTGACTTTGTTCTCATGGGAACATGTTCCCTTGTATTCATCTTCAGTTCATTTTCATTCTCTCAAAATCTAAGATAGTTAATTTATGGGCAGTCACACTGATTTCTTTTAATACCTCCCCCTTTTTTCTTCCTGCTAGGGATCAGCTATGTTCCACATTTAGAATTTCATCCCTACGAGCCTTCTATCCCTCCTGATCATATTTTACTTTTATAGTCTTGGGCCATGGTATCCTAAGTATCCTGTATCTTAACCCCTTGAAACCACTCTCCTAAATCTTGAGGTATCTTTTTTTCTTCAAGCAGAATAACTACAGCAAGAATACCTTATAATTATATAACGCTTCATACTTTTGAAAGAGTTTCAAATACATCATCATTTTTGAGCCCTATGATAGCTATATGAGATAGATAATATAGGATTAATATCTCCCATTTATAGGTGAGTAAATTAAGGCATATCAAGACTAAGTAAAACCTAAAATACGTGTCAGACTATACTCGGTATTCCCTTTCTTTATCGATCATGAAATCTAAAATGGTAATGGTAACTGCCTCCAAGGACTCCCATTGCTTCTAATTCACTGACAAGTTTTTCCTTATTGGTTGTAATCAGATCTAGAATGGCAGCTTTACTTACTCTTCCTCTGAAAATATGAAACATCACCAGGGCAAATCGAGAAGTGATCAGTTACTCTGCTTTTAGTAGAGAGACTACCTCCAGCAGATATGCAGAAAGCTGAACCGGCCCCATCACAACCAGATCTGACTCATCCCATCTGTTCCCATTTCATGAAAATAGCCTTGATAGTTACAAAGGCTACTCTTGTAAAGATTTTATAAAGATGAGAAAGTAGATAAGTGGGATAATAGTCGATAAGGAGTTTGGCACATAGTAGGCACTTGATAAATGCTTGTTGTTTGGTTGTGAATTTATTAAGCACCTGTTATTAAATAAAAGCACCTAAGTGTTATTATTATTATTTTGCTTTTTCGTAAGGCAATTGGGGTTAAGTGACTTGCCCAGGGTCACACAACTGGTGTCAAGTGTCTGATGCTGGATTTGAACTCAGGTCCTCCTGACTCCAAGGCCAGAGCTCTATCCATTGTGCCACCTAGCTGCCCTTTCACTTAAGTGTTATTAAACATTTATTAAGCAGTTATTATATGCCAGGCACTGTGCTAAGCACTGAGGATTCAAAAAAGAGGCAAAAGATAGTCCTTGGCCCTCAAGGAGCTCATGATTATTAATGGAGGAGACAACAACTAAGGCCCTCCTGGTTTCTATTTTTATTTTTTTAAAAAGCACTATGCATAATCTTTCATCTTTTGAGGAAATCTCCCCTTTGATTTTTTTTTAGAAGAGGAAGAGAGTATTACAGTAATTAATGGAACAGCAAAAATACAAAATGGTTATCAGTACTATGTGGCCTTCTGCTTCTTCAGTGACAGTGCAATGGCAGAAAAGGAGAAAGGACATACTAAGAAGAATGCTGTTCTTGGGCTCTTGGCAAACATTAATTTAATCGTTGGGCCTCCCAATGTATGATAGTTGACCAACGATTAATAAGCTGACGCACTACTGGAGAAATTAAACTACATCCATATTGACAAGTTTTCCCATAAACAAAATTAGAGGTTGGTTTAATTGTACATGCAACAAGAACCATCATGTTTAGGATGATTGACCATCTTATTGTGGCATGTTCATGATGAGTGTAAGCGTAGAGACCACCATGAAAATAAATGAAACATATCTGCCTACATCCGTAGAGGATGAAGAAATGGAAAACATTTAGAAAAATCTTCCAGATTATGTCAGCTCTTTGATATTTGATGACTTGAATACAGTATGAGGTACAGAAAAGATTTGCAAAAATTATATTGGAAAATATAGTTGACTTTCTCAGCAATAGAAGGATCTAAGACATCTCCAAAGGCCTCGTGATGGAAAATGCTATCCACATCCAAAGAAAGAACTATGGGGTTTGAATGCAGATCAAAGCATACTATTTGCTATTTTTTTTCTTCTGTTGTATTTTGTTTCCTCTTTCTGGTGGTTCCTCCTACTGGTTCTAATTCTTACTTACAACATCACTGATGTGAAAATATGTTTAATAGGAATGTATATGTATAGCCTATATCAGATTGCGTGCCATCTTGGGGAGGGAGGTAGGGAGGGAGAGGGAGAAAAATTTAAAACTCAAAAGTTTATGGAAGTGATTGTTGATAATCAAAAATAAATTAATTTAAAAAAAGAAAGAGAGAGGCTGTCCAGGCTCTAATTTTTTTTTTTATCGTGGCTTTCAGGTAGTCCGATAAAAAAATCTTTCCTGGAAATATAGTTGAGAAGCAAGAATTAAAGAGGACAAAGGCTTAAATACTACTCAAAATCTTTCTACTTGCATATCATGAATGTTGGCATTAAGAAGAGAGCTGGGTAGTACTGAGTGTGGCAAGTATCCCTACTCCTCTCCAAATGAAATTAGCTATTCCTCAGTGCACAAGCGATGACTGATTATAGATATAACAGCCGATTCAAAATAAATTACGTTTACTCAGATGATGGGCTTGTTAGAGAAAAGCTCAAAGTCAAAAACAAACTAGAAGAAGGGATAAAGATGGTACTTTGTGGTTTTACAGTGGCTCTAATCTCAACTGTCTGAATGAATAAACGAATAAAAAGAATTGTCACTTTCTACATACAAAGCATTGAGATAAGGACTGGGAAAACAAATATTAAAACAAGACAGTCTCTGTCCCCAAGGAGCTTTTATTTTAATAGGAGAAGAGAACACCTATAAGAGAGTGCAAGACAGATGGCAAGGCTGTGGTCTAGAAAGAGAAACAGCTGGGTGTATGGCAAGGCCCAGTGGTCTGGAAAACCTTGTCAGGGCAGTAAACAAGCTATTAACTCAACAACGAAGGACACTGGCAAAAGTAAAGACGTGGACTCTAGCTATCACAAGTTCCTAAGAGATGTGTAACTGAGGCAAAACACTTTCAACAAGTATATTAAAAGAGCCCCCGAAGTCATCTCAACCTAGAAGCACTTATTCTGCTTTGCTGAGTGGATATGTGTTAGCCAACAGAAATACAAGTTTAGAGTATGAACTCATTTGCAAAACCTTACGTTAGTGTAAGCGGTATTGCCTGACAAAATATCACAAAGGAATTTAGTAAATATGAACTTTAAGAGAACTTGGCAAAAGATCTAGCTAAAAATTAGACTCTCTGGAAAGCATCTGGAGATAAAACATGGAGGACAACAAAGAGACTTGAAATGAAACATGTGTACCAGGATTTTTATAACAATTTATTCTCAGTAGTTATAATGGTAGAAAGCAGGAATGACCTCAGGAGTGATCTTTGGGATTCCAGAGTTGTAGCAGCAACAGTAGTGATAATAATAGTAGTAGTGGCAATGGTGGTAGTGATAATAATTGTAATTAGTAATCTTTTCCTTTTACCATCATTTTCATTTCCAAATAGATCCCTTCCTGCTCCCCTACTTCAAGGGATATTTCTTATAACAAAATATGAAGAGGAGAGGAACATATATTCAGCAAAAACAATTAAATCATCAGAAAAGTCTGACCATGTGTGCCAAGTTCCATCCCCACAGTTGCCCTTCTTTGCAAAGGAGGGAGGGAGGGAGATACATTTTCTTATCGCCCCTTTAGTGTCAAGCTTGCTGATTATAATTCCATAGGTTAATTCCTCATCCACAATAGGATTTAGTTGGACTAAATACCATCTATGATCAGATGAGGATGAGGTTCTGCTTCTTTCACTTGGTATCACTTTATTTAAAATTTTCCATACTTTTCGTATTTGTCACATTTGTCATTCCTTATAGCACAGTGATATTCTATGATATTCATGTACCACAATCAGCCAGCCTCCAATCAACAATCATATATGTTGGTCCCAGTTCTTTGCTACTTACTACAAAAAGTGATGCTATAAATATTTTATTAATATTGGATCTTTCTGCGGGCAGCAAGGTGGCTCATTGGATAGAATGCTGGACTTGGAGTCAGGAAGACTCATCTTCCTGAGTTCAAATTGGGCCTCAGACCCTAAATAACTGTGTGACCCTGGGTAAGTCACTTAATTCTCTTTGCCTCAGTTTCCTCATCTGTAAAATGAGCTGGAAAAGAAAATGGCAAACCACTCCAGTATCTTTGCCAAGAAAATCCCAAAGGGGATTACAAAGAGTTAGACAAGACTGAAAAACAACTGAAAGACAAAATTTCTTTCTTTCTCTGACCTCCTTCGGGTATGTGCCCAGAATTGGGTTTTCTGGGTCAAAGGGTAGCCAATCACTTTTAAAATTAATTTTCGTCACTTTTTAAACTTAATTTCAAATTGCTTTCCAGAATGGTTAGACCAAAGTACAACTCCTACAATGCTTTAGTGTTGGGGGTCACATTTTAGAAAGGACTTTGATAAGTGGAAGAGAGCTCTGAGAAGGACAATCAGAGGGGTAAGGGCCTAGTGTCCGTGCTAAATGAGGATCAATAGAAGGGACTGGGTTGTTTATTCAGGAGAAGAGAAGGCTTTGGCATGGCAGGACAGTTGTCTTCGAGTATTGAAAAGGCTGTCATGTACAAGAGAGTAGATTTATTCTGCTTAGCCCCAGAGGGTAAAACTAGAAGCAATGGATAGAAGCTACAAAGAGGCCAATTTAAGTTGTCAGGATAAAACTTCATAACAACAAAGCTGTGCCGACATGTATGGGCTACCTAAGGAGGCAATAGGTCCCCTTTGCAAGCTGGATGACTACTTTTCTGGTGTGTTACAGAGAGGAATCTTTTTAAGTAGGTGTTGGAATAGACAGTCACTGAGGTCATTTCCAATTCTGAAATCTCATGATTCTGTGTCTCTAAATAGACTATGCAGAAAAGCTGATGATGATGATGATGATGATAGCACAATATAGAACTTTAAAGTTTGTAAAATGCTTTATAAGTATTATTTCATTTAATCCCCATAACAACTCTATAGGAAGTAGGTATTATTATACCTTTTTAATGGACGAGGAAACTAAGACAGACGGAGGATAAGAGACTTGCCTATGGTCACACAGCTAGTAAGTGTGTAAGGCTGGATTTGAATACAGGTCTTCCAAATTCCAGGTCCAGCATTCTAGCCACTGAGCCATCCAGCTGCTTAGTTCCCTTGGGGTTGTGACCCCCAACACAATAAGAGGGAGAAGAATCCTTCCAAGGAAGTCACACCTGTATCCTTCTTCCTCCCTCTCTTTTCAACATCTCCTAAGAAGACACTAAAATACAATTTTAATGACACTCAGAGACACCAAAGGCCCTGAAGGATCAATCTTATGATACTAATCATAGTTAATAATTAGTAATTAGCAGGCAACCACTAATATATTCTAGCCACCAGTAGTTGCCCTTAGGTACAATGAGTAAATCATAGAATGTTAGAGCCAGAAAAGTCTTCGAGATCATTTAGTCCAACTAAGTCCTATTATAGATGAGGAAGCTGGGGCCCAGAGAGGGGAATTCATTTGCTCACAGTCACGTAGCTAGTCGGACTGGTTATCAGTCACTCACACTCAAACTCAGGTACAATGTTCCAGTGACGTGAAAGTCAAATAGAAAGTGTTGGGGTGGGGGTGGGGGAGACGGGGAGGAGAGGAACCAAACCATATATAAGGATACCTGAAGGCTACATATTGACTTAGAAAACTATATATTAACATTATTTATGTTCTATTGTGTTGTTATTTATTTTCTTAAATATCTCCCAGTTACATTTTAATCTGGTTTGCCACACTCGAGCGTTTTGGGCCAGGGATGTTTTCCTTTCTCGTAGCTAGAAGATGACTTTGCAAAAAAAAAAAAATCCAAACTCCTAACCATTTTTCTTTCTTCCTCTCCCCTTCCTTTTTCTAGTCAGTTAAGAGCTGTTTACAATCTTTACTGTCTATGATCAGAATTTCTGTCCCCACTGCATCCTGAATGACACTTTAAAAAAAAAAAAAGGAAACGTTATAAAGTATTTACCCATAAGCCACTCTCGGGTCTCAGATATCTCTTCCAAGGGAATTTCCTGGAACTGATACTGGGTACCAAGTAAGAGATACCTTTTTTCCAGAAAGGATTATAGCCACAACAAAAATGCCTAACAATAGTGCTTTAAGGTTAAAAAATAATTTTATATACATCAATCCATTTGAGCCTTAAAATAACCCCATAATATTGTGACAATAATTTTTATATCCTCTACTCAAAATAAAATAGCATTTACCCAGTTTATTGTGATTTGATGGGTATCGGTGATTGTGTTGAATTAAGCAGAATATGACCAAGTTTAAGTTAGTAATGTATGTTAATGCTGTTAGGAGAAGAGTTTTATATGTTAGGACCAAATAACCTCTTACATATTAGTGGTATTGATATTATGTATTAATGACGTCATTGTGGGTTACAGGATAAAATCCTATGTCTGTTATAGATAGCAGCACATTACACTTAACCATGAAGCTTGTTATAGCAACAGCATCACCCCTCACTCTTAAGAATCACTGCCACTGCTCCATCATGACCTTTCCTTTCGCCCACCACTTCCTTATTTCCTAGGATACCACCGACCAAAACACCAGATGTTCGATTTCCTAAGAAAACCACTACTGAGGTGAAGGTGGAAACCTGCAGTTTATGACTCAAAAGTCAACTGACAAAATGTTTATGATTGATGGACATGCCCCTCAACCAATCACAACACTGCTTCCAGTGTTAACCAAATTGTACTGCTTCTTTCTATTTTCCGTACTCTTCCGAGTATGTAAAAGCAGCTAGCACCCAAGGGGAGGGGTCCCTGATTGTGAGGAAGATCTTGGACCCAATTGATGAGGGGCCCCTGGGCTTCCTAAAATGCGTGGAGTGCCTCAATGTCCTTTTATTGCACACTGGATTGGAATTTTGAGGTCACAATACCAATAATACAGGTATTATTTTCTCCGTTTTGTGAATCGATTGGGGCAAGGCAAGATTAAATAAATTGCCCAAGATCTTACATCTAGTAAGTGAGAGTTAGAACCTAAATCCAGGTCTTCTGACTCAAAGGCCTATGATCTTTTCTATCCACACCACTGTGACAAATGGCCTTCTTTCTGGGCAACAAAAGTTCATTGCTTAGCACTTCCCCTTTTCTCTGATGTCCATAAGGGAGACAAGATTGGAGATAGGATGGAGGGGGAAAATCTGACATTGACCTGGCTCGGTGTCAGACAATGGCAAACATTTATTAAATTCCCATTAAAAACAGAAAAGAGTAAGAGGAAGCCTACGAAGGGGCACAGACAGGGAGGACAGCATTGGAATTGCCATGTTAAATTTATCATATACTTAAAAATCCAAGCAGTACTTGCTTGGTATTAATGATTTCAGATGGGAATTCTCTCATTCTGCTCTCCTTTGTATTTGGAAATGGTCATGTTTGTTGGTGTCTGAGAAGATCGTCATAATTCTTTTTAGACTGGGCATGTGTAATCTTTGTTACTAGAGAGACTGAGGCTGGTTGATCTCTTCTTAAGCTCAATTTCTGCTGTTGTAACCAATAATCATCTAGACTAATTCTGGCATCAAATGTTGTATTCTGAGAGCTTGGGGGCCACCAGGTTGCCTAAGAAGGAGCTGTAGGCCTCCTAACTGGCCCATGTTGGAAACAGAGCAGGTCAAAGGTCCCATGCTGATCAAAGTGGCATGGAACCCTTGAATAGCCCCTCTTGCCTCTATTCTGGGTGAGATAGGGAGACCCAGTCTTAATATTAATAAAATAATTTTCTAAAAATGTTCAATCCTATTGTATATAAAGTACCCAAAGAAATAAATGAGGTTTAAGTCTTTTTTTATAAAGGAAGTTACAGTGAATAGGGTAGACAAGTCCACAGTAAGAAAGGTAGAAACATCAGGAAAGGGTACTAGACAGGGAAGCCGGTGGATCAGGTGTGACTTCTGAGATAGTGTTTTCAAGCTGGAGCAGCAGCTGACACTTACTAGCTGTACCATTCAAGGCAAATCACTTAACATCCCAAATAATTATACTAACAACTGACATTTATATAATACCTCAAGGTTTGCAAAGTGCTTTCCAAATATTACCTCGTTTTATCTTGCCAACTGCCCTTGGAGGTAGTTAGTAATACTAGTTAATATTTCTGTGACATTGACTATGTGCCTGGCACTGTGCTAAGAGCTTTGTAATTCTTAGCTCATTTGATGTTCACAACAACCCCTGGGAGGGAGATGCTTTTATTATCCCCATTTTACCCATAAAATAACTGAAGCATATAGAGGTTAAGTGACTTGCCCAGAGCAAGTAAGTGTCTAAGGATGGATTTAAACTCAGGTCTTCCCAATTCCAGGCCTGGTGCTCTAGCCACTGAGCCACTCAGCTGCCTGGGTACCCTTCCTTTTCACCACCATCTCTTCAAATCCCTAATTTCCTTCAAAGTTCAGGTTAAATGACACTTCTTAAATCCTTGTCTACCTACCTGTGATTCCCCTTCCCCCCCAACTACATTTTATTTTATTTTGTCTATACTTACACATACATACAGTGTCTCTCCCAATAGGATGTAAATCTCTTTGGGGAGCAAGCAGGTTTTTCTTTCTTTTTATTTGTAACCCCAGTGTGCCCAGTACATAGTAGATACTTAATAAATAATTGTTAATAAGTTGGTTGCTAGTGCCTTGCCTCTGAGTTGACTTTCCATCTACCCTGTCTGTATCTTATATGAGCACAGTTATTTAAAAAACTTGTCTTCCCAATAGGAATGTAGGCTCCTTTAGGGCAGGGACTATTTTTGCTTTTCTTTGTGTCTCCAGCCGTTAGCAGTACCTGGGCCACAATTAGCACTGAATACATACTTGTCGACAGACTGATTGGTTGATCGAAATGCCATCATTTTCTTACCCTGGGATCTTTTCATCCAAAGACAATAGGATATTTATCAAGCTGAACCCTGGTAAACTAAAGTCATTTTCTCCTGAGAAGTAGGAGATGAAGAGGGTAAGATCAGCAAGGATGTGATATTTTTTCAGGGAAATTTCCAGCTTCGTACAAACACCCAAGTCCATCAATATAGCATCTATAAGACGAAACCACGATGTTGAGCAGTAACTTGAAGCTGATAGGCAGACGGACAAGTATTCCTGAAAAGAAGATGAAAGTAGATGACCAGTCAACACCCAACCTATCTCTAGTCTTGTCTCCCTTATGGGCAACAGAGAAAAGGGGAAGTGCTAAGGAATGAACTTTTGTTGCCCAGAAAGAAGAGGAGGAGGGAACCAGAATCTTAAGATGACCCATGTCTTTTAAGCTCTACCTGTACTTTGGCTGTGGTCAATTTCTTTCCTTCTACATAGGATCTAGGCCTGCTCAGCCCTGATCTCTAAAGGTGGTTGTTCATCTTTTGTTTTCAAAGAGAATCAATGACATCATGATATTGGGGTAAAATAGTGGATGCTGGGCGATGTCTTGACCTGTATGTGAATTGGGTTCAAGTGAGGCAGAGTTGTACAAAGTCATCAGCCTCACTCTCTCTTTCTGAGTCATCCAAGTTCAGCGGCAAGTCAAAAGTCAAGACAATGGTCTCTGCCCCCTGCCCTCCACACCACCCCCCTCCGGGATGCATCGGATGACCTCGGCATCTTCAACATCTCATCAAGCTCTAAGAGATCCAGCAAGCCTGCTTCAACCACCTTCACGATCACTGGAACAGAACGTTCTCAGCTACCCATTCCTCCGGGGGAAGTCTTCACATGTTTGGGATAAATATTCCCCTAACTCACTGACAGGCTTAAGGTCTTTCAGTTACCCTCAAACCTGGTTTGGCCTGTCTGCTGAGATGGTTTTACCAGGGTATGACCACTATGAATGCTATAGCTTCTTGGGGCCACAGGTGAGAGTTGGGTGATAGATAGATGGACACCAAAGGTGGACAAGCAGCCCTGAAAAGGGCTCTCACCAGAGGTGCTAGTCCACTCCATACCTATTATATATTCTATACAGTGGTAGAGGCAAGACCATTGGGTTTAGAGTCAGAGGGTCTGGGTTCAAATCCCACCTTTGCTATTTACTACCTGGACAAATCACTGGACCCTACTTTCCTTACCTGTAAATGGGTGAGTTGCTCACTAAGGTCCCTTCCAGCTCTAAATCTGCAATCCCATGAGTCGATGGAGGTGCTTGTTTTCCAAGGACAGTTGATAGAAGCATCAAGGTTTCTACTGGGGACAGATAGAGCACTGGACCTGGAGTCAGGATGACCTGAGTTCAAATTCAGCCTCAGACATTTACTAGCTGTATGACCCTGGACAAGTCACTTACCCTCTATTTGTTTCAGTTTCCTCATTTGGAAAATCAGGATAATGATAGCACTTCCCTCCCAGAGTTATTATGAGGATCAAATGTGATAATACTTGTAAATCTTTTTGCAAATCTTAAAGCATCATATAAATGCCAACTACTGTTGCTGCTGCTGCTGTTGCTACTATTATTTTGATTAAAGGGGGTTTTGCCGTTTTAGTGACAGAAAGTTGCCTCTTCAATCTTCTCTCATGTCTCTTACTGGGGCTTACTTTTCTGAGACCTGTTATTCTGATTGGAGCTCACTGAGGGAAGAGTAAGTCATTATAGTCCCCTCCCCCCATTCTAAACAGTTGGGAAGTAACTGGGTGGCAGTTGATAATTTCAGTATTGCTAAGGATGACTAAGCATACAGACTCTTATCAAGGCAGAGATGAAGCTGAAGCTAGTGGGACTCTGGCAAGCCATTGAAGGAATGGAGGGGTGAGCGGAAATGATCAATCCCTAGAGGGAACAGTCAGCAGAGATAGCTAACCTAGGGTTGTAGTAAGCATAGAAGATGGATTTCCCAAGGGTAAGGCACCGGGAGAGATGGAAGGATAGGAGGTTATAGTCAGAATGAGCAATATCAGGGTGGTAGAGATAGAGCTCTTGTGGGTGTTAATGAGGCAAAGGGTATGACCATAGCTTATTTGGTTAAAATGGAGTGAACTTGCAAATCAGGAGAATTTAGGAGGATGATAAGGTGGGAAACCAGAGAGTTTGAGGGGACAACACCATATAAATTGGAGTCCCCAAGGACAAGGGCAGGGATTGAGGCAGAGAAGGCTGTGAATAAATGTAACCTGGGTTTCAAGACAAGCATAGTTTGTGTGCTGCATGTGTGACATTTGTGCCAGGTGGCCTACTGGCAATAGATAGAATCAGGAGACTAGGTTATAAGGAGCCCGGGTCTGGGTACTCCCTGGTTATCAACAGACAAAGTGTGATTGATTTGTTGTTTAATCAGTTTTGGTCACATTTAGTGGAGAGAATGCTGAGCACCAGCTGACACATAAGGGGCAGAGTCAGTGTAAAAGCTTTGGAGAGGCAAGATATTCACGTTTATCTTCAAGAGAAACATCTATGGTTCTTGACATGTGAGAAAGAGAAAATACTTTGGAAGTAACAGATGTGTTGGGGAAGCTGGCTCTGCAACATGTCCACATCCCTAATTTTCAGTTTCCCCCCTAGAGACTTCAAGGAATTTCCTGTCAGGTGTGATTTCCCTCAGGCCTCTGTCTCTTGGTTTGAGCTACCTTACACTGAAAAGCAGAAAGCTCATTCATTGTGCATTTTCTGGGATATACCAATCTGTATGATTTCTCTGACTTCTGTTTTTTATTTGCTTGGATAAATTAGTTTACTTGCTTTTCACTATTTGTGATTGGCTTTTGTGCAACATAGTACTTGGTGGAAAGGAGACAAACTGACAAATTAAGCTAAAGGTCACTCTTCTTCCTTTAAGGGACAGTGGCCAGGAAAGCTAGCAACTTTTGTTTTGGACCTATTGTACAGGAGGAATATTTTGGGGAACAGATTCTAGTCTGGTACCTCTTACCAGAGACTGGAGGGAAGTTTGCTGATCTGACAGTACTTTGGGGTTTTCCAGTTCCTCCCCCTCTAATCCCACAGCAGCTATGATGCTGGCTTTCCTTCTCTCCTCAGAGAGGTTTAAGACCTCAGTTCATATCTTTCAGTATCTCCCTTTGGCCATATATTTATATATTTAGAAAACTCATGAGGATGTGCAATATCTTACATGCTCAGCATACAAACTACACAATGTGTTGAATTCCTTGAGAAAGGAGGGAGAAGAGGAGGGTAAGCAGATAATTGCCAATACGCTTGGGGTCTGGTGACATATCCAGATTGAGGAAACCACAAAAGAAGAGATGTTGCTCATTGATACTATTAGGGAGAAAGTCTGGAAGTGGATAGGAGGGAACAGCAAGCATCCCTCCTCCCTGCTGGGCCAAATGGGTGTGATGGCAGTGAGAGGGAGAAGAGATGAAACAAAGTGCCAAAATACTAGAGAGAGTGACCAGAAATGCAACGTCTTTTGGGTGCTTCCCTAGATTGCAAGAAGAAGGAAGAAGCAGGAGAGGGATAGTAGGAATACAAAGGCATTTTGTGAACAATACAGTGATGGTTCCATAGGTTATAATGGAAAGAGAGAATGAGGGATAGGGAACCAGAAGTGGTTATGGTTGGAATGATGGGGGGTGGGGTGCAGCAGCAGGAAAAAGGAGTTAAAACTTTAGCAGTCTAGAACTTCAAATCAGGGACTCTGGGTAAAGGAGAACTTGTTAGCCTTCGGATAGTAAATTGACACTCAGCAATGAAGAGTTGATTTAATTATCACTTCCTGAGTAAAAAGTGGAAAGAGAGGATGGGGGAAGAGTGGAGGAAGGAGGGTTGAGTCTTTAGTACTAGTCCAGACCTTGTGGCCAGGTGGCCTAAGGGAAAGAGACAGGATCAAGAGGCTAGGTTACAAGGGACCAGTGTCTGGCTCCTCCTCATTGGTTATCAAGAGCCAAAGTGTGATTGATTTTTTTTGTTGTTGTTTAGTCATTTTCAGTAATGTTTGACTCTTCATGATCCCTTTTAGGATTTTCTTGGCAAAGTGGTTTGCCATTTCTTTCTCCAGTTCACTTTACAGAGGAGGAAACTGAGGCAAACAGGAATAAGTGATTTGCCCAGGGCCACACAGCTAGAAAACATCCAAGACAAGACTTGAACTCAGGTATTCCTGACTCCAGACCAACACTCTATCCACTGTTCCACCTAGCTGTCCATGATTGATTTCATCACCCTACAGTCATCAGGGAGGTCAGTTCAGCTCCAGGGACCAGCTCTGTTGACGATTTTCTCCAACCGGCGAAGAAGCAGCAGCAGCAAGTCTTTGGCGCCTTTGACTAAATCTGGTGTCCAGGTGACCTGGTGGCAAGGCCTAGCCACCAGATGGCAAGAGGCCTGTGGCTGGGCCCAGGTCCTAATCTGAATCTGGTAGAACTACCTATGCCTGAGCTTTCTAGAAGCCCGGAGCAATGGTTACCTTTACGGTCCCTTCCAGATCCAAATGTATGATTTGACAGCGAAAGGTAAATTCATAGGGAAGGCAGTTTGGGGGAGAAAGAGAGGGAGGCATGAGACCAGGGAAAGACATATTGAAGAAGGGTGAATTTGACCTGATTCTTGAAGGCAATCAGAGAAGCTAATCTTACATCATGGTGGCTCTGGCTCCACAGCTCAGTGGTTAGAACAAGAACACTAGTCTAAAAGAGTCAGGTACTCTCTACCACTCACTAGCCGTGAGCCCATTCAGTTAAATTAAATTCAACTGGCATTTCTTAAGTACCTACTAGGTGTCCTGCAGGCACTGACTGTGCTAGGCACTAAAAATACCGAGACAAAAATGAAATCATTTCTGACCTCAAGGAGTTTACATTCTGTCAAGGGGAAACGTGTACACAGAAGAATATATACAAAATATATATGAGCAAATATAAAGTAATTCTGGGGAAACGAAGAACCCTGGCATCAGAACAGGCTTCCAGTAGAAGGCAGCAATCGAGCTGGGCTTTGAAAGAACCTAGAGAAGAGCCGGGGTCAGAGGTGAGGAAACAGATCATTTGGGGCAGGACAGACAGCTATGACAGGACTCCAGGTATAGGAAATAGCCATTTGGCCAGTCTGTCTAGACTGTAGAGTTTACGAGGGGTTGGAGCCAAAGTCACTTTGAAAGGCTTTGAATGCTCAACAGAGAAATTTGTGTACTGTCCTTCAAGTCAGAGCTTTTGAAGCTTCTTAAGCAGACCTGTACTTTAGAAATATCAATTTCAAAGCTGTGAGGAGGATGGTTTGGAGAGAGAAGGGAGACAGCTAGCCAGAGCCAGGGAAACCAATCAGTAGTCCTAAGGAAGTAGGGATTGTTGCTGTTGTTGTTGGTGGTGGAGGTGGCAGCGGTGGTCTTTTGTTCTCTAAGAGGACCAATGACATCATGAGGGTGATGACCTGCTCCTGAATTGGATTTGAGTGAGGTCAACCTTCACAGTCATCAGCCTCACTCTTTCCAGAGTCACCTAAATCCATTGGCAAGACAAAAGTCAAGATGGCTGGTGGTCATCCATTGCATCCTAAGGTAGTGGAGAAAAGAAAGAGTATTGCTTGAAATGGCGTGGAGCTAGAATGGAGGGGACTTGGCACTGAGCAAGCATAAAGGGTCCAGGATGATTCTGAGGTGGCTGGAGAGATGGCTCCTGACAGAAGCAGATGCTTGGAGGATGGTGGGTTGTAGGGAGGAGGGGCAGATGATGAGCTGTGTTTTGTACATGTCTGTGGGACATGTACAAGTGCAGATGTCCAGCAGGCAGTTAGAACTAGAACTCTAAAAAGAGATGACAGCTTGGATATAAAAATTTGTGTGGGAGTCATGTGTATAAAGATGATCATGGAATCCAGGGGAGCTTATGAGATCACTGAGCCAGTGAGTTAGCCATCGGATCATAGATTTAGAGCTGTATGAATTGTCATCAGTTATCTAGCTGAACCCCCAAAAGTGACTCACTCAAGGACTCCCAAGAATCAGGATGCAGGGTCCTCTGACTCCAGAGCCAGACCTCTTTTCACTTCACCACACTACCTCCCTCTTTGTATTTAGCTAGCATTTGTATAGTGATTTAAGGGTTACCAAGCACTTTACCAATATTCTCTCATTTGCTTCTCACAATCACTCTGTTAAATAGGCATGTATCACTTAAGCCACAAATATTTTTCAAGCACCTACTATGTGCCGGGCACTTGCATGACACAAGGCAGAAGGTGTTAGCAAGGGAGAGACAGACAAAAGAGTCTAGGGAAATTTGTGGAGAGTGATCAAGTTTCAGCTGGGAAGGTGGAACCTGGGAAGAGGGTTTTTGTAGCCTGAGATGGGGGAGAATGCTCACAGTACTCTCCCTTTCTCCCTTCTAAGGCACTGAAGAATATAATCCAGAATGATGTAGCAGTCCCCCAGAGAAAGTTTTGCTTTCTTTTGCTTCATTTCTAGCGTTGTTGGGATTGAGGTCTTTATTCTAAACCTTGTCTCTTCGAGACACAATTTGGAATCTCCTCTCTCACGTTTACCTGAATTAATCCAGCCCCATCCACCCACAAATGCTGAGTCCTTAAAACCTGCATCTTCTTCCTTGGGAGAGTCACTGAATACACATTAAAAAGAAATGGAGATTCAATCTCCATAGCAACCTGGAGATATAAATCTTGCCTAATTGAATTATTGTGTTGTAGATTGTACCCTTGGGAAGAACTTTCAGAGCTGAAATCAGAAGCAAATCCCTGACTTAAAAGAATCCTAAGAAAGTGGGTGGTGGAAATGTTAAGTGCACTTAGTGAAGATGGTCTCTAATTGTTCTATTTTCCCCTATATACAATTTCAACTCAAGGACCGCTATAAAGGATTGCAGCCAATGGGGCTGCAACTTCTCTGCTGTTACTCAGATGAAAATATGAGACAGGATCAGAGGACTGGATCATAAGGTCATAGTTGTATGTAGCTAGAAGAGACCTCAGAGACCTTCATTTTACAGGTGAAGAAACTGAGGCCCAAGAAGGTTAAGTCACTAGCCTAAATCACAAAAGTAATAAGCACCAAAGGATGGATATCAGCTGAGGTCCTCTGACACGAGCAAGTGTTCTTTCTACTGTATATCACATGGCTTCCCTTTAGGCATGAGTAAGAACCCAAGTACCAGTGTGTTATGCTTAGCCCCCCCCACCATGCATAGAAAGGACTGATTGTGGGGAAGGAGGAAGTGTCCTGGGAATGGAAAAAGTTCCCATTACTTGCTTGGAAACTCAGAATTTTAACTTAGACAGCTGGATGTAATGAGAAGGTACAAGGAGGCAGATTTCTGATAGAAAGAAAACTTCCGAACAATTCCAGCTGTCCCAAAGTGGAAGGGGCTGTCCCTCCAGTAGGTTCCCCTAGCAATAGTGTCGGGTATGTTGGAGTGGGGTTCTCACTCAGATAGCCTCGGAAGACCTTGCCAACTCAGACTATTTGATTTTTATAGTGAACCCTTAAATTGCCCTGGGCATGGGTTGCCTAGGTAACAGCCTTTGACTTGGGCCAAGGTTCTCAAAGGAGCCCCGGTGGCAAGTGGAGACACCCACAACTTTCTCTTTGTGTCTAGTGAAGGTTAAATGAAGAACAGGAGTGTTTTTTAGTAACTCCCTTGTGGCCCCTTGGGAAGGTGGGGGGGTGGGGGGGGTAGGGTGGAGGCCAAGAGATGCCCAAGCAGACATGGAGGTCGGCAGAGAGAGAACGCTGCCTCGCCCGGCACAAGGAGGGTCCAGCAGCTCAGTGACCCCCCCCCCCCGGGGCTGCTCCTCGGGTGATGCGTAGCCCTCCGCCACCACCTGCCCATCTGCGGCTCAGGAGGCACGTGGAGCGCCCCAGGAGGAAAGCAGCTGCGCTTTGTCTCCCGCAGCGAGTGAGTCACCAGCCCCCGCCGCCGCCGCCGCCGCCGCCGAGCCGGACAGCTGCCCTCGGCCGCCCGGGCTGCAGCACGAACCTCAGCGGCGGCGGCAGCAGCAGCCAACAGGGAGCTGGCCCCCAGCCTGCGCCGCCGCCGCCGCCGCCGCTGCTGCTGCTCCTTCTTCCTCCTCCTCCTCCTCCTCCTCCTCCCCCCTCCAAGTCCCCTCCCCTTCCCACACCCCCCACAGCGAACTTAGTCAGCGGTTCGCGCCGCCCGAAGCCCATTGGCCGCTGGAACGCGTCGCGTCACAATGGAGCCGGCTGGAGGCGGCGAGCCGGGCTGCGCTGGGGCTTCCCACTAAGCCACGGGGAGCCGGGGAAAGTGCTGGGCGCGGGGCTCGCCGCCTGCCCGCCCGATCCCTAGCCTGCCAGCCGGCCCGGAGCGGGCGGCCGCGGCCGGGGGCCGGGGGCCGGAGCCCTCCTAGACTCTCAGGTAACGGGGAGCGGGGGGCCGGGGCTCGCGGCACGGAGGAGAGGTGGAGGGAAAGGGAGGAGAAGGAGGGCGGACCGCTGAGACCTGGGGCTGCGGCTGCGGCGGCGGAGGCGGCGGCGGCAGCAGCAGGTGGGTCGACTGGGCAGGTGCTGCTGCTTCAGCTCCCCGCGGGCGTCTCACCTGGGTGCGCATGGGGCCTGCGGGCACCTCCCGCGAGTCTCACTCGGGCTGAGGTGCGGGGATGCGGTTGGCTTAGGGGACGCCCCCTCCCCTCTTGGGCGGGAGTGCCCCGCCTCTAAGGACCTCTAAGGACCTTACGGGGGGGGGGCCCGTAAGAGAAGAGCAGGTTGTTAACCCGCCAGACGAAGGTCCTGGGGCCGCAGCTCTCTCTCCCCCCAGCTTCCTAAGGTGAGATCCCGGGGCTGGGATCCGCGAGGTTGAACCGTATGACCCGCTCAGGTGAGCTAAGCGCGGCTTTGGCTGCTGCCCAGGTGTGGTCCCGCTCCTCGTAGCTCGGCCCAGGCCCTTTCTTGCAGGTAAACAACTTCTGTGTTAGGTCTTAGTGGTCCACCTGCAACTTGGTGAGGTTTATGTTGTTTTAACGTTTGTTGCTGGTATGTGGGTGGTGCTAAGGAGGAGCCATCTATCACACATTCATTTATTTATCACACATTAAAGCCTCCATGATTGCTAGAAAGTCCTGGTCCTTTCCCCGCCCTCATCCCCAAATCCCTTCAGCTGCGATTTTGCTGAAAGCAGGTGCTTAGGGGTCAGAAGGAAAGGCTGGGTGTTGGCTCACTGCCTTATGTCATCAACTGACTTCCCGAAGTGCATAGGTTGTCTTCGGGTTCAGATGATACTTGTACATGACTTGCCTGTGCCTAAAAGAAAAAAGAACTTTTAAAAACAAACTTTAATGGATTCATTCTCCTTCTTTCTAAAGTCTTTAGAAGTGTGCCCTGTAAGCCGGTATCTGTAAGAAATTTTGAGACCATATGCTTTGAAACCAAAATAGACAGCTTGCTCAGTGTATTCTAAGAACAGGACCTAAATAGTCCAAGGTTCCAAAGCAAAGCACTCCCTCTCTCCCATCATCCCTGGTCTGCCACTTCAGGACACAAAAGCAGTTTCTCCACTTATAGTAGGGAATATCACAAAGACCACCAGCTGTTCCAGAAGCAACCCTTTACACCCTGGACACTCCCAAGTGAAAACTGATTTGGGGTTGTGGTTGCTGAATGGGCCTTTGCTGGAATCCTAGAAGTTCAGTTCTATCCTCTGGACCATTCCTTGGACTGAGAGTAAGGTGACAGCTGATCCCTTAGGCGTGATCTGGAGGTAATTGGTAGCTTTCAATGCTATCTGTGAAAGCTTGAAATTATTTTAGCTGAAGGGCAAGCTTCATACAGCCTTAGGAGCATAAATGAGGGACTTATTGAACAGTTGAGCTCCAACAATCTTCTCATAGCTGTTTTCTGTACCTTATATCATCATTGAAAATAACCGCTTAATAACAAATTAGCACCAAACTCCATAGCTGGTGAAAACCAGACCTGTTTCAAGAATTGGAAAGATGTTCTAACATGTCCAACCTTGAGATGAATATTCATTATGACATTTTCTCCAATGATTGTAGTTGACTAGTTGCCCTTTAAAAGGGAGGGGATTCTTCATTTGAGTCTTACTCTTTCAGTTGCCAGGATTCTCAAAAGGAGGCCACTGACACATAAGAAAAACCTTCCTGTTCCAGCAATAGAAAGACACCAAGCTATGTTGGTATTTAAAGTCTCCTGTTTATCTGGTACTGATCTGAAATGAGCAACACTTTTGCTTGTCGAAGCACCTAGGAGAAAATGGAAATACTTAAATATCTAAAAAGAAGCTTCTCTGATGCCTTACCAGGCACAACATACTTTCTATTAATTTGGCTCCATTATTTGGCATCAGGGGCTTCAAGGATGTGTCATTTCCTTGGTTTGGGTCTAGAGTTAATTATGTTTACAGTTTACTTATGCTTCTTTATATTTTTGCAAATATCCCAAGACGCCAAAGACCAGTTCAACCACACTCCCTGGTATATATCTGGTTTCTTACAGATGATCCCAGTCACCTGTTTTCCCTTCTTCAGTCTCTCTCTGGTGTTGAAGATACTAATAGGATTAAAAGTGAAAGCATTCTTACTGAAGGTTTCTGTGAGGTTGTTTTCATCTGCTTTCACACATCATGTGGTTCCCCAGCTGAGTAGCACACAGGATAGTTCCATAGACGGAATTTGGATTTTTTTCCCTGCCAAAATTGAAGTTGCTAGACCCAGCAGGGTAGAGAATACCCTTCTAGACAGTATCAAATTTTACCAAGTGTGTTGTATGAAGAAATGTTGTTGTCATTTTAAACACTGTATCTCCTCCCTCCAAACCCAGTCCTTTTGCCTAGTGTCTAGGGCACTATTTTTTACCTTGTATTCTTCTTTTATTTGCAGAGTTTTTTGTATGTTATCTCCCCCATTAGACTGTGAGTTTCTTGAGGACAGGGATTTTGGTTTTTGTTTGTTTTGGTTTTTGTTTTTTTTTTTTTAGCATCCTCAAAGCTTAGACTAGTGCCTGGCATATAGTGCTAAATAAATGGTTGTTGACTTGACCCAGTTTCCCAACCTCAAATTCAGCCTCCCTATTCCTCACTTCCCATACCCAGTCAGCTGTCAATTGGATTCGGGGGTACTAGAGCTAGACCTGTAAGGGACTTCAGAGGGTATATCTAGTTCACCTTCCTCATTTTATTGATGAGGTGATTGAGGCACAAGCAGGTTAGGTGACTTTGCCCAAGGGTTTTTGTATCTCACTGTAAAATTAGTAAAATATCAGAGTAAATATCAGAGACAGGCTTTGAATGCAAATCTTCTGCTTGCAGAGCCAACGTTCTATCTATTATATCAGGCCCAAACATGTCTTTTCTCCACTCCCACTGCAACCGCTCTAGTTCAGGCTCTTGTCCTCTTGTCTAATTTGTCTCACTGACTCAAGTGTCTCCCAATCTCCAGTTTCTCCTCCACAGTGTTGGTCTACATAGCTGCCAAAGTGATAGTCTTAATTCACATACAGACTTCTTTCTGGCATTTAAAGTCCTTCACTGCCTGGTGCCACCCCACTTTTCCACACTTAATCTATGAGACTCACCTTCTACATCACAGTCCAGCTAACCTGCCTTCCCTCGCATACAACATTCCATTTTGTACAGACTTCATGAGCCCCCGATTTTTGTTTGGCTTGGTGCCACCCTTTGCCACCTCATTGGTTTCAAATTTATTGTCCTGCCCGTATCTAGGTACTAAGACTGTGGCTATGGTCTACTAATGTCAGAGGAAGAGGGTTGTCTTTGATCGGCAGGCAGCAAAGTTCTTGAAGTATCCACTATCCAGTGCCAATGTCCGTGCCCACCTCTACCAGCTCCAAGTCAGCTAGATCTTTAGAGAGACTCCACTTCCCCCAGCTATTTGGCCTTAGGCAAAATCTTAAAATAGGCCCAATTTCTTGGTTCTTCACTCTCTGTACTTCTTTCCCATCTCCTATGCTCTTCTCCCTGGGCAACATGTGCTCTCATGCTATCCTGAGCTGCATGTTTAAAACTGGTTAAGTCACATTCTCTGGGGCTCAACTTCTTCATCTGTCTGATGGGAACAGCAATCCCTACTTGCCCTACCTTTCTCATAAGGATTCTCTGAGTACTGAATAGGGTAAGTGGCTATTGTGGAAGGTTGAATTGTGGTATACCTTACTGCCCAGGGCTAGGAAAATATGTAAGTCCTTTCTTCCCTCCTTGTGGGGCAAAATCTGTCTGAAATCTGCTAATGAAGCCTAGTGATTACTATTCTCTCTCTCTCTCTCTCACAGACACACACACACACACACACACACACACACTGACCTGTAAAGTTTGCAAAATACTATATACACATGATCTCCTTTGAGCATTTCTGTGCTGTAGCTACAAAAATGGATTTGTTTTAACTAATTTTACAGATGAAAGTGAGATACAAAACGCTTTTATGGACAACATAGCTAATAAGAGTGAAAGGTGGAGATTTGAACCCAGGAGTTCCTGACTTTCAAGTCTGGTGTTCTAGTCTCTACACAATAACATCTGATTCCGCTTAGTGTAGCTGCACAATAATGAGATTATTTGAACAAGCACCGCAGCACTTAAGGAACTAAAAGAGTGTTGTCTTTCAAATGTTCACTTTAGGAGGCTATACATTTACTCTGATGATGCTTCCACTGCTTTAACTATTTTTAGCAATCTTCTTTTAGAATAGTCTCCAGGAAGATTTTGCAAGTCGTACCAGAAAAACAGTGGTCTCATTATTTATAGTCGCAGCCTTCCCTTTTTAACCAGAAAAAATATTATCCAGATTGATGATATTCACCCAACTTTGCTAAAAATTGAAGTCCTCTGTCTCTGTCTCTCTCTCTCTCTGTTTCTGTCTCTCTCTCTCATATACACACACACACACACACACACACCTCTCCCACCCCTGCAAAGAATGAAGACTGCCACCCTTCAGGATATTCAGAAGCATTATGGCAGGCTCCCAAGGCCTTCCCTGGAATAGCTGGGAATAAAGCTTATAGTTTGCTTGACTTAACCTCATAATGCCTTCCTTCTCTTCAATTTCCAATCTCTTCTGGGAATTGCTTTTTCTCAGCACCTTCATGACATTTATCCAGTGGCTCCCCTCTTCCCGCACCCCTTATAGGATAAAGGTCCACATTTCTTAGCTTAAAGAATTGAAGACCACTGTGATCTGGCCTGAACCTTCCCCTCCCTCCCGTCTTTATCACCCACAAGTGTACTATGTAAATCTTCTGCTCCTGGTTAAGTATGGTATGCTCTGCTGCCCCCCCAACACACCATCTGTTTTTGTGCCTCTACATTTGCTCAAGATGTTTTCATTCCCCCACTCTTCTCCAGTCTCTCTTGGTCACCCTAGAATAAGTAATGTTCCCTCCTATTCAACCTGTCAGAAACCCGTGAAGATAAAAAAAAAATGCCATCCCAGGTAAAAATGACCTTTTATCTGAATTATTGAACACCTAATCTTTTACCTACATTTAGAATCATTTCTTTGTGGTTTTGTCATGTGTGCATTTGTATATGCATGCATGTACATGCACATGCAGGAGGTCTTGGGTTAAGTCCCCAACTTATGAATGGGTAGTGTTGCAAAAGTTACTTTGTAATCTGATTGTTTGGAACATGAAGTGCATTCCCCACCCCTTCCCATAAAAATAATATTGTGAATGGTGGTTAAAGTTAGGCTAATCCCACAAAAGCCCATTTAATCTATAATATGTTTGAATTTTGACTGAGGATGAGAATGGCTAAATTTGGAAAGGTTCATCACCAGAGAGTTGGCTTCAGTATAGTTTTTTTAGACACATAGGATAATAGATTTTGAGATAGATGCAATTTTAAATGTCATCTAGACCAATAGTATGAAACTCAAGTAGAAATGGGGGCACACTAATTTATACTGAAGGATCCTTGTGAGCCCCATGTTGACTCGGTTGCAAAATGTAACATTGTATTTTTATTTATTTAATTAAATATTTCCCAATTGTATTTTCATCTGGTTCTGGCCATAGTGGGAAGTCTTGTGGGCCACATGTAGCCCAGTTTGAAACCTGATCTGGACCAACCAGTTGCTTCATTTTGCATATAAAGAACTTAAGCCCCTAGAAAGTAAAATGACTTACCCAAGGCCACATAGGTAGTTAGTAGCAAAGCAGAGACTTGATTGAAGATCTTCTTGCTCTAGGACTCATGTGTCTCAGAGGCCTGGGGGCTGTCGTCAGCACCAGTGGAGAGTGTCCCAACATAGCTAAAGTCGGAGAGTGTTAAATATTGAAGATGTAATTATACTATACTAACACTACTAATTTGGATTTTGAGTCTTCAGAGCCAAGGAACATGGGGCATTATCAGTAAGAGGAAGAGAATTTCCTCCTTTGTTTCTGGGCTGGCATCACAGGCAGCATGGCATAGTGCTTAGGACACTGGACTTCAAGTTGGAAGACCTGGGTTCAAATGCCACCGTATTGCACATCAGCTATTTGTGTGACTCTGGGCAAGTCACTCAGCCTATATGTGCCTTGGTTTCCTCATCTGTAAAATGAGAATTTGAAGACCTTAAAAAAAGAATAGACTTGGCCTCTAAGTCCCTTTGAGCTCTAAATCTATTACCCTATTAATTCTGCTACGGGGTTAGCCTTAAGCAAATTTTTCTCTGTCTTTGCCACTCATCAGCTTGCACACTCCTGCCTAGTGTCCTTCTCCCTGGGCGCCCAGAGCTTTGCAGCTGCCCTGAGCTATGCCTAGGCATGTATGTGCCTTTGCATGCTCACCTGTAACCAGATAAGCCCCATTATTTGTATCAACATTTCTTTGTATAATGTGGCTCAGTAATATTTGTCTTAATTTCTCATGGGGCTATTAAAAAAATAAAATACATTTATCCCTTCCACAACACAGGGGTTAGGGACGTGTTGCCCCCTCAGTCTGGAAAAGCTGCATCAGTTTTTGGACCTCCTTTCATACCAGAGAAGTCTGAATTTTTTCTTTTTCTTTCATGGGGTGTTTACAGGACCTTATTGTAAAATTTGTGTCTATTTATGACATTAAAAGATAAAATATGTTGATATTGTACGATACTACACATATTTTATGCATTTCTGAGTTTCTAAATGTTTTCTGTGTCAACTACTGGCCTTCATGTGTCATTTGCGGCTTCTGCAAAACTCCCCCCAAATTCCCATTTAATTTCTTATGCCAACCCGAAATATATTGAAACTGTTATGGGGAAAGTCGAGACGTGGAAGGAATAACGAGCATTGTAACGTGCATTGATGATAAAAAAAAAAGTGCAGTAGAATTGTGAAGTGTTATACTTGTGGGTTCAGGCTCTGAAAACACTTGCAAAGAAGGGCACTGGACAAGTTATCAGCAAAAGAAGGGGGCAGAGCACCTGAAAGAATGGATTTAAGCCTCAGTTTTCTCATCTGTAAATGAAGGGGGCTGGACTAAAGGATCCCTCAGGTGCTTCTAACTCAAAATCCTTTAATCCTATGATGTGCAGCAGGCAGAGTCAGGGTCAAGAGGCTGGTTAGAGGATTTAGTGCTGGAATGGGCCAGAACGATCATCTTGGTGCCTCAGCTCGTTTTACAGATGGAGAAATTGAGACTCAGATGTACCTTCTGTCTAGCGATGCCTTTACTGACAGTTTACCTTGTTTATAGAAAGGAAAAAAAGATCCTTTCACCAAAACTGCCAAACAGATCATTATAATGCCTTACATTTGTATAGTATTTTATTAATGCATATTCCTCTTCATTTCTGAATTTCTTCCCATACCAGCTCTTCCAGCTAGGTGGGACAGGCATTATTATCTACATTATACAGATGAAGCTGAGACCCACAGCATGTGATTTAACCACATACTTTCACGCAGCTTAGGACAGGTAGCATGCCAGCACTGGGACCCTGAGGAAAAAGGTACTAGCAGATGGGAAATTGGAAGAATGGAAAATAAGGGGAGTTTTAGCATGCAGAAGACACATTTCATTTTTAAAAATCTTGCCTAAGGTTAATTATGTAAATTAAAGTTACCCCAGAAGGAAAATCATTTTCTTTCCCCCTACTGTACCCCATTTCTCCTGCTCCCCTAGACCTAGACACTAGGGTAGGAACATTAACATAGTTGAGCTACGCAGCCTCTTCATGCCCTCATAGCAAGTTTTCATGTGTCCAAAACAAACTGATCACATGGTGGTTAACTTTTCCAACGATGGTCTCCAAACTTCGCTAAGCTGGTCCTTGGACCAGCCAGGGGAGGCATCATGGAGAGTAGGTAGCATTTGATTGGGGGCTTGTAGGAAGGAGAGGATGTCAGTGGATAAGAGCTAGCATTTCTATAGTACATTAAGGTTTCACCAAGCACTTTACGAATGTCACCTGACTGATTCTCACAACAACCTTTGGAGGTGAGTCTATTATTATCCCCATTTTACAAATAAGGAAACTTAAACTGACCAGAGTTTTAAGTGACTTATCCAGAGTCACACAGCCAGCAAATATCTGAGGCTGGCGTTTGAACTCAGGTCTCCCTTACTCCAAGTCCAGTACTCCAGTCCACAGAAGTTCATTTTAGGCATTTAAGAAGACTCGTGTGAGTAAAGGAAGGGAAGTGGGAGAGAGAAAAATGAAGAAGGAGGAGGTGTAGTAGTAATCCAGTTTAGAATGTAGAAGGTGTGAAAGAGTACTAAGAGAGTCAGTCTAGAAAAGTTGGGTCTAGCTAAATTATGAAGGAAAGGAGCCTTGAATGCTAGGTTCATGATTTTTTTAGCTATCTATTGTCATTCCTCATTTCTTCTTCTTTTTTAAAAATTTATTCAGAAAGGTGCTTGGGGAGCAATGTGTAGGATGGGATTGAACAGGGATAGACTTGGGGCAGGAGAGGAAGGCTCATAGCTTCAGAGCGACTAGGGATGGCAGTGATGGGCCAGAGTTCCAAGTAACCTGAGAGACCACGTAGGCCAGTCCCCTCATTTTACAGGTGAGGAAACATTGAAGTGAAATGACTTGCCCATGGTCACAGCTGCATCAGTTTCAGAAGCAAGGCAAAAGCCAGTGTTTTTAACTGTAACAGTCACTTGTATCATGTCAGACAGTTAAATTGCTTTCATTTGTTGATCTGAGAACTAAATAGAAAATGCACTGTGAAGATAGAGAAGACACTCCATTAAAAGATCTATGCTTCTCTGGCTAGAATAACTGAGATTCTAATCCACCCCTCTCATTGAAAAGTAAAGAAACTGCAGCCCAAAGGGTGAAGTGATTTGTTTCAGGTCACGGAATGGCAGAGGCAGGACCAGAAAGTCCTTCTATCTTCCGTTCCACACTGCCTTCTTATAATCTAATCTCAACTGGGCCTTCACTGTTCAATGGCATTCCTTTTTCCTCTCCCTTTTTGGTTCTCTATTATACCTACCACAGAAGCTCCTCTAAGCTATCACAAACCTTCTGGTCTTTTCTTAAACCATCTGAGCTACTTCCTGCCCCCCTTCCTCTTAGACCAGGAGTTTGTTTCCTGGAATCTGTCAGTTTGTTTTTAAGAATATTTCCAAGGGGCAGCTAGGTGGTGCAGTGGATAGAGCATCGGCCCTGAAGTGTCAGGAGGACCTGAGTTCAAATCCAGCCTCAGACCAAACTTTGACACTTACTAGTTGTGTGACCCTGGGCAAGTCACTTAACCCCAATTGCTTTAAAAAACAAGAATATTTTCATAACAATTTCAGATTATAATGGGTCTTCTTTGTAAACTTATGTATTTTATTCATTTGAAATTTTATTTTGAGGAGCCCCTAGGTTCCACCAGACTGTTAAAGGGGTCCATGACACAAAAAAGGCCAAGAAATCCTGTGTTAGAAGATCTTGCCTCTTAAGTTACTGAGGAAGAACACCTATCTCTAATTTATAAAATCTCTCTCATTCCCTGCCCTGCTCCATGCATACATACCAACACTTTCCCTTTTTTTATATTTATAAGTGCCAAAGTGTGAAATGCTTTAAGTTAGCTCTGCCAAGGTCAGTGACCTGGGAGTCATTCCATACTAAATATTGGCAGACATGGAGTTTTTAAAAAAAAACAAAAAAAATTGAATTCTTGTAGAGCCACATTTCCCAAAGAGTGTTCTCTGGAGCCCTAGTGTTCGATGTGTTATGAATGAAGGGTCTATGGGACAGTTTCAACATTGGCAACATTTTCTTTTCTGCATCTTGATATTAAGTCTGAAATGATGTGTAGAGTACAAAATACAACATGGTCATTTTTTTTTCCAACTTGAAAATTGGCTTATTTTCCTTTATTTTGGACTGAAATTTTCCTGACCCTCCTTTTATCCTAGGGGGTATTCCATATTCCCAGTCTTCTCAGACCAGCATTTCGGAGTTATATAAAAAATATTTCAAGTCCAGAAGTGTTTTTTTGGCCAAAGTAGTTTAGGAAAGACTGGTAGAGAGCTATTGACCCCTTTTCTTGTGGATCCATTTTATTCTGTTTAGAATATAAAAAAATTCATTAGTAATTCCTATGTAACTCACCTATTCTTTTCCTAGTTACTGAGTCAGACATTACAGGAATCAATAAAGTCAACCATCATTTGGTTCCCATATATTTTCGATGTTTTCAGGAAAAAAAAATGACTTGAAGAAAGAACTGAGTGTGGGCAGAGGAAGAAAAAAATGGAAAAGAAATGGCATAATTAGCCAGATCTTGAGAGGAGATGAGAGAGTTGTCTTTTTCTGTTCCTTCCATAGAGTCAGTCCCACAGTTAATCTCTTTTTTAGTGAATGGAGAGTAAGTAGCTGATGGTTTTGTAGGGAGGATGCTTACTCTGCAGTTGTAGATGCATCTGAAGGCCTTGAAGGGACTAGAGGTGGGGAGTGAGTTCCTGAATTTCACTGACTTTCATCTGGGAACGAAACAAGGGTCCGTCCCCCTCCCTCCGCCAGCCGATTTCCTCTTGGGTAGAATACACACATTTTCATCCAAAAATAATACTTGGAAGATAAATTTGTTAACTTCAAGAAAGCATTCATGGTATCTACTTATCTTCCCAAGCACACTTCCTTTACAGATGTCTTTAGTATTTAGCCCTGCAAAAGTAAAGAATCCCAAACAGCACTCATCTCTTTTTAGTGCAGGGAGGCACATGTTTCCCAAAAGTGGGTACAGCTTAATCACACGATTGGCACTTCGAAGAATCCAAATGGAACCAGACCTTTCTTGAGAAAACACATCCATGCCTGCCTCATAAACTGAGGGACCTCACTCCTCCTTGCCTCTTGTACTGGTTGATTCAAATCAGGACCAAGGCAGATTTGATTAAAGGGACTGAGTTATCAACATAACCTTGAAAAATTGAGCTCTGTTATTACCATTTTAAAAGGAAAGCAAAGAAGATTCAGATTTCCATGATGATGTTTTATGAGTGTTAGCTTCACAAATTTTGCTGCCCTGACAACTGCCTGTTACATCACTAAGGTGGCCAAAGAAAGAATCAACAATAAAGTGAGGGGCATCTAAGTCGTGTGGTAGATAGAGCACTGACTTTGAAGTCAGGAGGACCTGAGTTCAAATCCAGCCTCAGACTCTTGACACTTAGTAGCTGCGTGAACCTGGGCAAGTCACTGAACCCTGTTCCATTTGCCTTAGAAAAACAAAAACAAAACAAAACAAAAAACCAATAAAGTGATTCAGCACTTGTGATGCAGATAAAACCCAGCTCTTACTTAGCACAGACCTTAAATCAATCTCTCTCTGTTCGTGGCACTACCATCATTCAAGTTCCTCAAGTTAACCTTAGTTACTAACCTTAGTGTCTTCTTCAAACATTCCTTATCTCTCACTTTTCATATCCAGTCAATTGCCATGTTTTGACATTTACACTTGAAAACATCTCCCACATTGGGGTAGTTAGGTGGCACAGTGGATAGAGCACTGGACTGAAGTCAGGAGGATCTGAATTCAAATCTGGCCCTGTGTGACCCTGGGCAAGTCATTTGACCTCACTGCCTAGCAAAAAAACAAAAACAAAAATTACTAGTTGTGTGACCCTGGGCAAGTCAACCCCAATTGCTTTAAAAAAAAAAAAGAATATTTTCATAACAATTTCAGATTATAATGGGTCTTCTTTGTAAACTTATGTATTTTATTCATTTGAAATTTTATTTTGAGGAGCCCCTAGGTTCCACCAGACTGTTAAAGGGGTCCATGACACAAAAAAGGCCAAGAAATCCTGTGTTAGAAGATCTTGCCTCTTAAGTTACTGAGGAAGAACACCTATCTCTAATTTATAAAATCTCTCTCATTCCCTGCCCTGCTCCATGCATACATACCAACACTTTCCCTTTTTTTATATTTATAAGTGCCAAAGTGTGAAATGCTGTAAGTTAGCTCTGCCAAGGTCAGTGACCCGTATGCGTTCCCTTCTCTCTTTTCACTTGCTCCAGACATTTATCTCCTCTTGCCTGGTTTATTTCAGGGACTTCCTAAATCATCTCTACCTTATTTTCCTTTTTCTTTCCAATCCAAATTATTTTTTATTTTTTATTCTGCAATTAATACCAAATAAAATGAGCATTTCCATACATATATATTAAAATAGAAAAGAGGGTTGAGTATACATGAAATTGTAAATCTCTATACACAGTTGCTTTTAAGTGTATAATAAATTCAACCCATAATTATCAAAGCTGTCCTGCTTGTCTGTGGTTTCTCTGTCTTTATATTCCCTTTTGTGCATTTAAAAAAATGCTTCAATGACCCTATTTTCTTTCTTTTCTTTTCTTTTTAGTGACCTTATAGATATTTCCCTTTTTCCTCCTACTTCCCCTTCCCACATTGGCCATATCCAAGACTTATTCTGCATCTTGAGCCCATCAATTTTTTGTCAGGAGGTGGGTAGCATGTTTCCTTTTGGGACTCTGGAATTGTAGTTGGTCATTTTTGTTGTCATTTCCCATCTGGCTCCTCTCCTGAACTTCATAATCCCCAGAAATTCATCATCTTGAAACTAACACCTCCTCAGCATCCCCTTCCCCTGGATAACAAAACCAACAGTTCAGTGACTTCATCCAAAAGCACATGTAACATTCCATGCCTGTAGACCCCCCACCTCTCTATTTTTTAAAATTGTTATGTAACAGAAATCTATTTTCTCTCTTTCCTACCCTCCATCCCATTGAAAAAAAAAGAAAAGAAAAACAAATTCCTTACAACACATATGCATCAAAAAAAAATTCCTTTGTTGGTTATATATAAAAACTACATATTGGGGGCAGCTAGGTAGTGCAATGGATAGAGCACTGGCCCTGGAGTCAGGAAGACCTGAGTTCAAATCCAGCCTCAGACACCTGACACTTACTAGCTGTATGACCCAGGGCAAGTCACTTAACCCCATTGCTTAGCCCCCCAAAAAATATATATGATGCATTCTGTACCCTAAATCTGTCACTTCTCTTGTACTCTCTATGTTCCAGCTGTTAACTGAGTTTAATATTTTATCTCCTACCTCTGTGCTTTTCCCCAGATTCCCAAAATACACTCCTCTTTCACCTCTGCCCCTTAAAATCCCTAACTTTTTCCCAGACTCATCTCAGGACCACTTCCTTTTCAAGTTTTTACTGATTCCTCTTCCTCCTCCTACCACCCTCTCCATCCCAGTTAATGTTTTCTCCCTTCTTAAATTATCTTTATATTTACTTGTGTGTGTATATATGTATGTATATGTATATATGTATGTAGATATATAGACTATGTATTATATATGTACATGCACATGCATATGTATATAGATATGTATATATACATTTATGTATATATACATATACACATGTGTGGTCTACATGTATTATTAATATATCTATATACACATGTGTATATAGATATATTTATAATAATATATACATATGCATACACACATGTTGTATGTCCCTAGTACAAGGTTGGATCCCTGGAGACAGAGATTACTTTGTTTTTGCCTTTCAATCTCCAGTACTAAACATAGTTCCTTGTACTTAAGAATTTTAATCGAATTGACTTTTCATCCAAACTTCCCTCTGGTGCTCCTAAAACTCCTGAAGACTGAATTGACTAGATTCAGTTCTTTTACTGCTCAGTTAGATATGCCTTTTGGCTCACTTTATCCCTTGTGCCTTTTTTGGGGTATTTCTAGCCTACTGTTCCATCTTTGTGCCTTGTTACTATGGCAATAGGCACCATAGAAATAGAGAACAAAACAGATGGAATATATGTTCCCAACGTGTTTTACAATTCTAAAAAGAGATCGGGTTTTTCAGGCATGACTTGTTCTTTATCAGCGGTATCACTAGACCAGTGTAGCTGGATACAGCTGCTTCAGGGCACAGGCATAATTGGAATAGTGGGGCAACCCTGGTAGTCCCACCTCACCCCTCCCTGCATTGTTCCTCCTTCCCCTTAGGATGCACAGAAGGGACTAAAGGACTGCTGGATACCCCAAAGTCCCTGACTTTGCCTCCTTTAGCGATTGAAGGAGCACAAGTGCTCAGCCATCCTATTGGGACAGTGATGCTGGAGAATCTTGGACTAGCTGTGAGATTCACCAACTCCCCTTTACTACCCTCCCCATCCCGCCAATTCTTTATCATCCTGATGTTTTGTCCAGTTGTGAGCAGTGAAGACCATTCACTAGCTTGGGCCCTTCCTCTCTCAGACATCTGTGCTCCTTTAGCGAATCGGATCAACATTATTGACTATGGGCCTGGCTCAGGATTTTTAACAGTCCTGGTACATTATTAATAAGTTTTGGCTAGCGTCATAATTTCTGCTCATTTTGGAATCTGATGAAATATTTCCAAGGGACTGGGGGAAATTACAAAGAAAGGCACCATCTTGCCAAAAGGCTGGGTGGAGCTTAATTACCCACAGGTAGTTTTTCTACCAGGAATTTAGGCAATTTCACACTCAAAATAGGTTTTCCTTATTCATCCGAAGCACAGTGCTTCAAGAACCCTGTGAATGTTAATATACAGTGAGTGGTCTTTTAGTAAGATTTTATAAGCATGCCTCTTTTCCATAATACTTCAGTTTTCTGGATGTACTTGGGGGGGGTTGAATTTATAAAACCTAATGTGTCTTTTGGGGTTTATGGGATCACTTCAATTTTTAAATCAGTTACAAAAGTGATTTTTAGATGGGAGGTATTTCATTTTTGGAGTTGTATGTGTGTGGTAGGTTGGGTAGTGGGGATCTCAAGCAATGATCTCAGGGAACCCTTATGTAGAAACTCCCTTCATGCTGATGCAAATCAATCACTCTTCTGCAACTTCTCATTTCAGAGAGTTGACTGATGCACCAGCTAGTAGACTGAAATGAATTTCTATGAAGAGGATTTTAGCTCTGAGGTACTAGCTCAAGGAGAGGTCGTACCACAAGTATGTGTCACAGGCAGGATTTGAACCCAAATCTTGCTGACCCCGAGGTTTACTGTCTAAAGCAGGGGTTCCCAAACTTTTTCAATTCCCTTACCTCTTGGCTCTCAGTACAACCTTCCTTCCTATGCCCCTTATTCAATATAAAAGAATATAAATTCCTGAATTTACCATGCATATGCACATGAGAAAATAGTTTAATTTCAATTGGGTAATGTCGTTATTTCTCCACTATTCCCCATAACCCATGACAAGCTAATTTTTTTTTTCTTGGTGACCCCATTTGGGGTTTTCTTGGCAAGGCTACAGGAAATGCTTTGCCATTTCCTTCTCCAGATCATTTTACTGATGAGGAAATTGAGGCAAACAGAGTTAAGTGACTTGCCCAGAGTCACACAGCTAGTGAATGTCTGAGGCCAGATTTGAACTCAGGAAGATGAGGCTTTCTGACTCCCGGCCCCATAGTTACTATCTTATTAATACATTTATCATTAATCATGTGAATAATTAATGATTGTTCATGGTTTAGTCATATCATAACTTATTTGTTATTAATAATAGCCTGTGACGGAGTAGCCAGGAAAAGCTAAGTTCATGTCTGACTTGTGAGATATACTGAGGCCTTTAGAAAGCTTTCTAGACTGAGTTGCAGGGAAGGTGCAGACCAGCATTGGTAAAGAGTTTTCCTAGGAGTTTCTAGGTCTTCCCTCTAGAAACAAAATCACAGCTGTGCTCCCTAACACAGGGCTGTCGTGAGGATTGAATGAGATAGCTGTAAGGCACTTAGCACAGTACAATGTGTGCCACTATATAAATGTTAACTATTATCATTTATTACCATTACTATTATCATCCCTTACATATGTAGAACATCCCAAAAAATCTTAACTGCAGCTTAAACTTAGGTTGGACCTCCTGTATTATCTCCTGTGGTCCTCAAAACCTCCTGGGCAGCTAGATTTTGTCTGTATTATCTACATTTTATAGAGGGGGTAATTAAAGCCCTGGGAGATTAAACAATTGGCCAGTGTTTGTAGTTAAAGGCAGGAAGGGAAGGGAATAAACATTTAAATAGGGCCTACTCTGTTCCAGGCACGATGGTAAGCCCTTTATAGTTATCTCCTTTGAACCCAGGTCTCTCCTGTCTCCAGGTCCAGCATTTTACATCACTCCTTCTACATCCTGCCTTTTATTTTTTTTTCCTTTCATTTAATTTTTATGGTCATATCTATTTTTTTTCATTTATTTATTTATTTTTCATTTTTAACCTTCACTTCCACAAGATTTTGAGTTCCAAATTTTCTCCCCATCTCATCCTTCCCTCCACCCCAAGACAGCTGTGCATTCTGAATACCCCATCCCCTAATCTGCCCTCCCTTCTATCACCCCCTATCTTATTCCCTTCTTCTTCAATTTTCCTATAGGGCAGGATAGATTTCTATACCCCATTGCCTACATAGCTTATTTCCCGGTCGCATGTGAAAACAGTTTTTAACATTTATTTTTAAAACTTTGGGTTCCAAATTTTCTCCCTTCCAGGGATCCCTCCCCATCTACCCTCATTGAGAAGGCAAGCAACTTGATACAGGTTATACATGTGTAGTTATACAACACACTTCCTTAGTAGTCATGTTGTGAAAAACTAACTTTATTTCCCTTCATCCTATCCCACTCCCCATTTATTCTATTCTCTCTTTTGACCCTGTCCCTCCTCAGAAGTGTTGGCTTCTGATTACCACCTCCTCCAGTCCACCCACCCTCCAGTCCATCCCCTCCTTTTATCCTCTTCCCCCTATTTCCTATAGGGTAAGATAGATTTCCATACCCAATTGAGCATGGATGTTATTTCTTCCTTAAGCCAAATCCAATAAGAATAAGCTTCACTCATTCCTTCTTACCTTCCCCCACTTCTGCTCCACTGCAAAAGTTTTTTCTTGTCTGTTTTATGTGAGATAATTTACCCCATTCGACCTCTCCTTTTCCCAGTATAATCCTCTCTCACCCCTTAATTTTATTTTTAGATATCACCCCTTCATCTACAACTCACCCTGTGCCCTCTATCTATCTATCTATCTACCTATCTATATCCATAATTATACATATATTTTTCCCTCCAACTACCCTGATACTGACAAAGGTCTCATGAGTTACAAATATCATTTTTTCCATGTAGGAATATAAACAGTTCAACTTTAGTAAGCCCCTTAAGATTTCTCTTTCCTGTTTACCTTTTCATGCTTCTCTTGAGTCTTGTATTTGAAAGTCAAATTTTCTATTCAGCTCTGGTCTTTTCATCAAGAATGCTTGAAAATCCTCTATTTCACTGACTGTCCATTCTTTCCCCTGAAAGATTATACTCAGTTTTGTTGGGTAGGTGATTCTTGGTTGTAATCCTATCTCTTTTGTCCTCCAGAATATCATATTCCAAGGCCTCTGGTCCCTTAATGTAGAAGCTGCTAAATCTTTTGTTATAGTGACTGGCTCCACCATACTTAAATTGCTTCTTTCTGGCTGCTTACAATATTTTCTCCTTTATGTGGGAACTCTGGAGTTCAGCTATAATATTCCTGGCAGTTTTCATTTTGGATCTTTTTCAGGAGGTGATTGGTGGATTCTTTCCATTTCTATTTTACCCTCTGGTTCTAGAATATCAGGACAGTTTTCCTTGACAATTTCTTGAAAGATGATGTCTAAGCTCTTTTTTTGATCATGGCTTTTAGGTAGTCCAATAATTTTTGAATTATTTCTCCTGGATCTGTTTTCCAGGTCAGTTGTTTTTTCAGTGAGATATTTCACATTGTCTTCTATTTTTCCATTTTTTTGGTTTTGTTTTACAGTGTCTTGGTTTCTCATAAAGTCATTAGCTTCCATTTGCTCCATTCTAATTTTTAAGGAAGTATTTTCTTTAGTGAGCTTTTGTACTTCCTTTTCCATTTGACCAATTCTGCTTTTTCAGGCATTCTTCTCCTCATTGACTTTTTGGACCTCTTTTGCCATTTGGGTTAGGCTATTTTTTTTTTCTTCAGTATTATTTGGGTCTCCTTTAGCAAGCTGTTAACTTGTTTTTCATGATTTTCTTGCATCACTCTCATTTCTCTTCCCAATTTTTCCTCTACTTCTCTTACTTGCTTCTCAAAATCCTTTTTGAGCTCTTCCATGGCCTGGGACCAATTCCTATTTTTCTTGGAGGCTTTGGATGTAGGAGCTTTGACTTTGTTGTCTTCTTCTGGTTGTATGTTTTGATCTTCTTTGTCACCAAAGTAAGATAATGTAGTCTGACTCTTTTTGCACTGTTTGTTCATGATCCCAGCCAATTACTTGAGTTATAAACTCTTTGTTAAGGTAGGAGTCTGCTTCCAGTGTGGTGAATGTACTGTCCCAAGCTTTGGAAGTTTTGTGCAGCTGTTTTCAGAGATACTTCTAGGGACCTGTAAATTTTCAGTTCTTCCAAGGTGGTATGATCAAGAGCGAGGTGTTTACTCCCTTCCTAGCCCGTGCTCTGGTCTATGAGTGACCACAGGCACTCTTTTCCATGTTGGAACTGTGAGGCAGATTCCCTCTCCACTGCCACCACAAGCTCCACCACGTCAATGCTGTTCCTCGCCCCAGGACAGTCACCCAGAACTGTGACCCAGATCCAGGCACCGGCAAAGCAAGAGATTCCTGTCTCAATACCATCAAAAAGATCCCTGTAATCCCCCTCTTATCAGTCACTCAATCCCCCCTCTGTCTGTGGGCCAAGAGCTCTGGAAGCAGCCGCCACCCTGGGACTTCACCAGGACTCGGGCTAAACCAAGCTCCTGTCTCACAGTGGTCCGACAAAACTTTCCTACTGACCTTCTAAGTTGTCTTTGGCATTTGTGGGTTGAGAAGTCTGGAAATTGCCACAGCTGCCCGTGATTCAGTCCCCTGAGGCCTGGTCTTTGCCTGCAGGGCTCATGCTGAACTGTGCTCTTCTCCCAGCCTGGTGCAATAAACCTTTCCAATCAGCCATCCAGGTTGTCTTGGGCTGGAAATTTGTTTCACTCTATCTTTTTGTGGCTTCTACTGCTCTAGAATTTGTTTAGAGCCGTTTTTATAGGTATTTGGAGGGGTTTGGGGGAGAGCTCAAGCAAGTCACTGCTTTTACTGTGCATCTTGGCTCTGCCCCTTGACAAGCTTCTTGTCTCTTCTTTTGATAATGCATACCCTGAGATGGAAACCCCTGATCAAAAAGCAATCCAGGTAAAAAGGAAATTTGGAAGTTAATGTGAAGTAATGTAGGCTGCATGTCTCTTCCACATATAGAACATGAAAGAAAGGATGCTCGAGGTCCCACCAAAATCTTAGGTCTGTGATTCAACATGCAGCACCTTTGCTCTACGCTGATGCTACATTGAGACTGTTTGGGGATCAGCTTGCCATGAAGATCTCTTTGCAATCATCTGGCTTGTTCCAGCTCTTTGCTTAATAAACTACTTAGGAATCTACTTTGCATCTTGGTGCTTCTGTTTCCCCAGGGCCACTTTTCCTTCTTGTTGAATGAATGAAGCAGCTTGAGCTCAGCAGTGGGAGGCAGGAACAGGGAGTACTGATGGTGTGGGCTTCACTGGGCACAAGAAATTTAACCCTGTTGATGCTGGGCTTCACCTATGGCAGGCTTCATGTGTTTGCGGGGTGGTTTTTGTTTGTTTTGTTTTGTTTTTAGGGGTATCGAGTACATTGAGTAGAAGTACTGTTTTTAACGTGCCAAGAGCTGGATTTCTTAATGATCTTTTATTTTTCTTTGTATCCTCAGTGCTTAGCACAGTGCCTGTTACATAGTAGAGGCTTAATAAATGCTTTTTGACTGATTGACTTGTTGGATATTGATCAAGAAATATTTTGAACTTTTAAGAATAGAGTCAGGAATTCTTTAATGAACCAAGAGCTCACAAACCTGCTGAAGACAGCAAGAAAGGTTTTCCTTTCTTCCTCCCTCCCTTCCTTCCTCCCTCCTTCTCGTCCTCCTTTCCTTCTTTCTTCCTACCTTTTTTCCTTCCTTCCTCTCTTCCCTTTTTCCTCCCTTCCTTCCATTTTCCTTACCTCCTTTTTCCCTCCCTCCCATCCTTGCTTCCTTCCTCCCCTCCTTCTCTTCATCCCTTTCTTCCTCAGTGGTTTCTAGTTAAATAATTCAGTAGATCCATGATCTCATCAGCACAGGCCTTCCCTCCAATGATGCAGGTCACAAGCTCTCTGTGCCTTCTCATGCTGTACTAGCCTTGTGCATTTCCTCTTGTAAGCCTGCCATTGGGTGTTCACTCTGTGTGCTGGGGGGGCCTTCTTCTTCATCTTTTGATAGTCCATCAGTACCAGTACAAGTGTGTGTCCTCACCTTTGCCTCCTGGCTTCCTTCAAGTCTCTAGCTAATGTCCCACCTTCTGCAAGAAGTCTTTCCCATTCCTCTGTAATCTGAGCCTTCATGCTGAGACTATCTCAAATTTAGGCTGTTTATAGCTTGTTGGACATACTCGTTTGCATGTCTTCTCTCCAATTCAACGGTGAACTTGAGAGTGGGAACGATGTGCCTTTCTTTGTATCTCAAGCACTCGGCACATAGTAGGTCCTTACTAAATATTTGTTGAGTGGCTGATGGACAAGATGTCTCTTAGAGTCCTTTCAGCTGGGATTCTATGATTCTAAGTAGTGATTGTTGCCTTAAAGATATATGATTTAAGAAGTTTCAAAAAAGTAAACACAGAAATGATTCACACACTTGGATAGCGCATTCTGTTAAGTAACAGCTTTGCATGGTGCAAACCAAGATTTTTCTTCACTTTCCTCAGTAAAAGGGAGCTAGAGATACATGGTAGTCCTAAATCAAGGCGTGACTATCACCTTTAGAACCAACATGGATGTTTCCCCCTCGGAATCACTCTGCACATATCTTTGTCCTTTTAACTTCCAGAGTCTCCAAATTTCAAGTCACCAAAGAGTATTTATTAGAGTAGCACAGTTTCCAGCCTTCCCTCTCTTTCTGCCTCCAATTTGTCCTTCATGAAATAGAGACTGGTCCTGTGATTTCATTTCAAGGGAACTTGTAAGTAAGGAAATTCTCTGTGTTAATGCAGGTTGTCACCTTCTCTTCAATTTATAATCTCAAATAGTTGCCTAAAGCACTGGTTAAGTGACTTGTCTAGTGTTACATAGCCAGTATGTGTCAGAGGCAAAATTTGAACCTGTCTTCCTGACTCCAAGGCCAGCTCTCCATCCACCATTCTTTATTGCTGCCTCTGCCTCTCATACCACTGCCACAATAACCTTCCTTGTGAATGGATGTGGTCTTTATTTAGCAATATTCAGTGGCTCTCAGATGCCTACTGTGGAAAGTTCAAATGCTTTGCTTTTTCATTCATTCTTGGGGCCATCTTACCTTTTCAGCCTTATGTCATATGATTCCTCTCTGGGCATTCTATACTCCATCCACCCACCTTCCTAGCATGCCTTACATGTTTGGCCTCCATGCCTTTGCTCCCACTGTTGCCCATGCCTATGGTGTTCTCACCCTACCCTCAACCACCTTAATTGACTTTCTTCACCATCGTTGAATTCTCAGTTCTAATGTTACCTCTTCTGTGAGCCTTTCCAGATTCCTTTTGTCAGTAGCAACCTTTCTCCTTAAGCCTTTCATAGCATTTGGTTTTATGACTTTCATATGAACTTATTTAATATTGTATATTATAATGATTTGTGTTTGAGTCGTATGCCCACCCAGCCTGCAAGTTCCCTGATAGGAGGCTATTTCTTATCTAAACTTTGGGTCTCTTTGTCCTCCATCCCGACCCCAGCACATCAGACAGTGAATGGGTGCATAGCAGGCTGGAATAAAATGTTGGATGAATGAACTGGTTGAAAAATTCTCCCCAAAATGATCACACAAATCATTCTCTATTAACTAAGTATCTAATTAATATGAAACGGAAGAAAAGATACCACTGTCTGTTTTTTTAATGACCAACATAATTTTGTTTGGGAGATGTCAGATGTAACTAGGACACTGATTTATTTTCTGTTTGAGGTTCATAAAAAGTAACTGATGGCGGAGACCTTGTGTCTGTGTGAGGAAAATGCAGCCTGGGTGGTATGGGGTTTGGTCAAGTCAAATCCTTCATGTTGCTTCTAGAAGTTTGATGCCACCAGCATTGAGTGTCCTCTTGGAAACAAGAGAACACCTTGGATCATTATTTCAATTTCTATAATTTCAGGTTTGCTTAAAGCGACAAAAACTCATGGTTTTAAGTTACAAATAATGTAACCTAAGACTTTGTTAAATTGATTTAAAATTTAAAAAAAAACATTGATCTCATTGTGTGACCATTTGAAATGAAATCTGATCTATCTTTATACAGGAGTTCTGAGATAGTTCTTTCTTAGCAAATATTTACAATTGTTTCCCTGTCTTTGTCCTTTCTATTCCTTTCTATTTTTCTATTCTATTCCTTTCAGTTTTTCCCTTTCCTTTAGATCAAACGTGATGGTTTTGTATCTCTGATGAAGCAAAGGAGAATTGACTATAGGACTGTGATGTTTCAGAAGTTCAAGAGACATAATTTCTGGGTAATTAGTCATTTTATTAATAATGCTAGCATTTTAATAAAAGAGGTCAGTGGCATTCTTCTGCCAGAGATAATCATGGTGGCGCGCTCACAGTTTATATGCCCTTGAAAGGGGGTATTCCTGAGGGTGGCAATCAACTCTGATTGGTTAACAATTAATGAGAGAATGAATATTACGGTGAGAGGATGGACCTATTCTAATGAACTCTGATCATGTCATTTACTTCTAAATTACAGCACCCTCACCCCCAAACCTTGGGCATCATTCAAAGAATTTATCCCCACCCAAACCCGAATAGAGCACAATGGGATTAAATTTCTTGTAAAGCTGGGTGGGATCTGACAGATTGAGGAGAATTAATTTAATCTCATTATCACTAATGTCCTTCCAGAGACTAAACTTTTGAAATGAGGGCTTTAGAAAAGGGAGGAACTCTGGATCTCCTCAAATCATGTGTAGCACTAGAGAGAGGGCTGACCTCAGAGTGAGAAAGATAAGGGTTCAAATCCAGCTTCTGTGTTCTGTGTGATCCTGAGCAAGTTGCTTAGTTTTTCTGAACTCCAGGCAACTCTCTAAGACTAAACTGAAGAACTGCTACAGATCTGCTTTGGCAGAGGGAGCTGCTTTATCAGAAATTTCCTGTTAATAAAATCATAGGTCCGATCAAAATCAAATGTGCCA
This sequence comes from Vombatus ursinus, assembly GCF_900497805.2. Classification (NCBI taxonomy): domain Eukaryota; kingdom Metazoa; phylum Chordata; class Mammalia; order Diprotodontia; family Vombatidae; genus Vombatus; species Vombatus ursinus. Next base: position 12,335,444 of record NW_020954603.1, on the reverse strand, counting down.
GGTAAAATACAATACAGTTCCTACTCCCAAGGAGCTCAGGTCTTCATAGACCCAGATAAGAGTAATATTGGGAAGGGAATAGTGGGACAAAGGAGAGATCCAAATAGAATGCTCTGGGAAAAGTTGAGAAAAGAGAACTCTTCATTTGGAGGGATCAACAGCTCAATAACAACAATGGCTCATATTTCAAATATCCCATCTTATCCTCACAATAGAGCTAAGGGGTAGATACTATTATTATTTCATGAGGAAACTGATACAGGCAGAGGTTATGTGATTTGCCCAGAGTCCCATAGCTAGTAACCTAAGTGTCTGAGGCCGGGTTTGAGCTCAGGTCTTCCTGACTGCAGGTCCAAGGTTCTATCCACTGTGCCGCCTGTACAATGTTGTTGTTCAGTCATTTTTCAGTCATGTCTGACTTGTCATGACCCCATTTGGGGTTTTCTTGGCAAGGATCCTGGAGTGCTTTGCTGTTTCCTTCTCCAGGTTATTTTACAGATGAGGAAACTGAGGCAAACTGGGTGAAGTGACTTGCCCACGGTTACAGGGCTAGTAAGTGTCTGAAGCCAGATTTGAACTCAGGTCCTCTTAACTCCAGGCTGGGTGCTCTATGTCTATCCACTTCAACAGGTACCATTTAAAGCCTTAAACACTAGATTACGGTTTTCTTGTTAACCCAAAGACAATGGAGAATGGTTGAAACTTATTTGAACAGCCTGTACATGTAGTTCTGCTATGATGCTTGTTTTCAAATTGCAAATTTGTCCCAATGAAATTGATAAGAAGGAACAATCATCCGGTTGAATGGGACAAGGACAAGTATCCCCTGCTGTGGTGCACTAAGAGATCTGAGATAGAGTTGAGATTGGTCTCTTGGGGTGTAGTTGTCCAGCCAGCTCTTAAGCCATTTAATTGTGCTATCAGCCAGCCCCTATTTCTCCTTTTTGTCCACAGGGCTACACTGATACTGTCAGATGGCGTGCTGAAAAAGTTAATATAGATTGGCTTTGGCGTCCCTTCAATCCAAATAACCCTACTGAAAGGGAGGTGGGGTGAATTTGGAAGTGGGGTAGAGAAGGTTTTGGTTCCATGGAAGTGCATGAACAGGAAGCCACAGTTAGAGGATCACCAGCTGGAGCTCCCTGTTCTGAGAAACTCCACCTGAAGATTCGGGAACTGTGGGAGTGGTAATTAGCCTCTTTTAAAGGAAGGGGTTTGTTGATCAGTGACTGGTATTCTCCAAGCCTAGGCAGTGTTGGGCTACAGCAAGCCATGGGGTCAAGAGCAATCAATGTTGCTATGAGCCTGTAAACAAACAGGCAAGCCTACAGTTACAGCAATCTTTCTTGGCCCCGGGCTCCATTTCTTCTGTGTTTTTTTTTTTTT